>NC_053025.1:34068730-34164490 GCF_003073215.2 Triticum urartu
GTTCGATACTTGGATCGGTCGGATTGTGAAGACGTACGATTACATCAACCACGTTCTCATAACGCTTCCGCTTACGGTCTACGAGGGTACGTGGATGATACTCTTCCCTCTCGTTGCTATGCATCACCATGATCTTGCGTGTGCGTAGGATTTTTTTGAAATTACTATGTTCCCCAACAGACGAGTGGTTGAGCTGAAGTTTATTTCATCGCTTTGTTATTTGTTGTGTGAGAACAACCTTACTTTACTAGAATGTTTGGTTGGAAGTGATCTATAATCCAACATGTATCCTCATTGTCGTTGTGGGTTGATGACTTGTTGTATGTAATCAATGGTACATTTGCATATGCGTCCATCAACTCACACCTGCTAGTGGTGTCCATATGAACAGTGCTAGTGGTGTCCATATGAACAGTGCTAGTGTTTTATATTTAAATACCATTGATGTTTTTTTCAAAAGAAAATCGTTTGATAAGTATGTACATTAAGAGAGAAAGACGCAAGTTCATTCAAACCATATCTTTCATTCAGTCACACTGCGAATTTATATTCATATGACCGAGAATTCGAGATACAGTATTAAACCCCAAAAAAACTATATCCGGCGGCGGTGGAGGCAGCGTGCCGCGCCGTCGTTGTCATTGTCGTCCTCCGGGACGCCGTTGTTGAAGTCTTCAAGGCAGCACAAAATGTTCTTCACTTGTAAATCAAACATCATGTCGTCGCGCGATCGACGGTCAGGGCGCGGGAGGACGACAACTGGCGCCGCTGAGAGGTAGCGGTCAATGACAACGTCGCATGCCGCTAAGGGGGGCGCGCACACGGGCACGGGTGCGGCGGGTGCAGCCAAACGCACGGGGACCGGCGCTGCGGTGGGTCGCGGGGCGCGTACGGGCAGGGGAACGGGTGCGGCGGGTGCAGCCAAATGCACGGGGGGGGGGGGGGGGGGGGGGGGGGGGGGGGGGGGGGGGGGAGGGGCGTGCACGGGCACGGGCACGGGCGCTGGCGCTAGCATGTACACGAGCTCGTGCGGGTCCACGAAGACCTCGCTGACGCCCGCGGCTTCCAGCTCTGCGGTAGTGCTCGGCGACCAGCCCGTCAATGCTACGGGGATGGTCGCTGGCGCAGGCGCGGGGATGGGAGCTGTGACGGGAGCGGGGGCAGCAACCGCCGTAGCCAGCTCGTTCTGGGCCATGTCCATGAGGCCCCATTCCTCCTTATTTTCTATCTCCTCCGGCTCGGAGTCGACTTCACCAAACTTGAAGACTAGTGGCAGATGATCATTCTGCGCCATGGCATTGGTGGAGGTCTGCGGGAGGGAGGGGAATGGGAGGCGAACAGTAAGGCCACCCGTATTAAACAACGGCTCGGGCGCCATTAATGGAGAGGAAGGCGGGCGGCCATGGAAGTCAAAGGGCTCGCTTCCCAGTGAGCCTGCGCAGTGTACAACTCACATGCTTCCCGGTGAGCCTGCGCATTGGAGGACAGCTTGCACGCCTCTCGGTCAGCCTGCGCACCGGACACCGCTCGCACGTCTCCCGTTCAGTCAAGGTCAAGCAGTTGTCCGCACAGCACCTCCAATAGCCATTACAACGAAGACACGTGGCGTCACGTGAATGGTTAACAGAACGCACACGATTTGAATTATACAACCGTTTGAGATATTAAACTGGTAGCTATTTTTTCCAAAATGCCTTTGTTGGCTATTATTCCAGTGCGCCTTCTCTCAAAGTGGACACGAAAAATACCGCAGCATGTCAGGTGCCATTCCATGAAAGCATGCCAAGTTTCATGAATTTCAGACGAGTTTCAGATTTACTAGAATTTAAAAACAAAGTATCTCAACGTTTTGCCGGCAACCAACGGTGCCCTAGTGTTTGAAATTCATTCTCATTTCTTGCATGAGACCTAAGCATGCACCCAAGGACACATATTTGATTCTTCAACCAATTTATATTCATTAGAGCATGTGCATGTAGTTCAAATTTGAATTATGCACATAAATCATTGAAAACTCAATTAATGCATAAAAATGTCCAAACAAACCCCGAAAAATAACAAAAATGGACACAACACTCCTGTTGTTCTATGTTGACACGAGAAAATTTTGAAAGCAATAAGAGGCAATGGATATCATTTCATCCCCAAAGGTGGGACGTTCCCTACCGAAACCATCACGCTTGTTGTGAGAAGCTCTGGTTTGTGAGAATCATATCCCCAAACCTGCCCCAAATGGGACAAAAAATTTACCATAGTATGTTGATGCCGCTCCATCGATCATAGCATGCCAAGTTTCATGAATTTCGGACAAGCTTTGGATTTACTAGAATTTAAAAACCAGGTATCTCAATGTTTGCGGCCGAGTAACCGTGGCAGGGTGTTTGACATTCATTCCCATTTCTTGCATGATACCTAAGCATGCACCCAAGGACACATATTTGATTTTTCAACCAATTTATATGCATTAGAGCATGTGCATGTAGTTCAAATTTGAATTATGCACATAAATGCATTGAAAACCCAATTAATGTATAAAAATGTCCAAACAAACCCCGAAAAATCCCAAAAATTGACACAACACTCCTGTTGTTCTATATTGACACGAGAATTTTTTTGAAAGCAATAAGAGGCAATGATATCGTTTCGTCCCCAAAGGTGGGGCGTTCCCTACCAAAACCATGAGGCTTGTTATGAGAAGCATATCCTCAAACCTGCCCCAAATGGGACACAAAATTTACCACGGCATGTTGATGCCACTCCATGATAGCATGCCAAGTTTCATGAATTCCAGACGAGCTTTGGATTTACTAGAATTTAAAAACCAGGTATCTCAATGTTTGTGGCTGAGTGGCCGTGGCAAGGTGTTTGACATTCATTCTCATTTCTTGCATGGGACCTAAGCATGAAACCAAGGACACATATTTGAATTTCCAACCAATTTATATGCATTAGAGCATGTGCATGTAGTTCAAATTTGAATTATGCACATAAATGGATTGAAAACCCAGTTAATGCATAAAAATGTCCAAACGAACCCCGAAAAATCCCAAAAATTGACACAACACTCCTGTTGTTCTATGTTGACACGAGAATTTTTTTGAAAGCAATAAGAAGCAATTGATATCGTTTTGTCCCCAAAGGTGGTACGTTCCCTACTGAAACCATCACGCTTGTTGTGAGAAGCTCTGGTTTGTGAGAAGCATATCCCCAAACCTGCCCCAAATGGGACAAAAAATTTACCATGACATGTTGATGCCGCTCCATGATAGCATGCCAAGTTTCATGAATTCCGGACGAGCTTTGGATTTACTAGAATTTAAAAACCAGGTATCTCAATGTTTGCGGCTGAGTAACCATGGCAGGGTGTTTGACATTTATTCCCATTTCTTGCATGGGACCTAAGCATGCAACCAAGGACACATATTTGAATTTTCAATCAATTTATATGCATTAGAGCATGTGCATGTAGTTCAAATTTGAATTATGCACATAAATACGTTGAAAACTCAGTTAATGCATAAAAATGTCCAAACCCGCAAATCCCCAAAAAATTGACACAACACTCCTGTTGTTCTATGTTGACACGAGAAATTTTTTGAAGGCAACAAGAGGCAATGGATATCATTTCGTCCCCAAAGGTGGGACGTTCCTTACCGAAACCATCAGGCTTGTTGTGAGAAGCTCTGGTTTCTGAGAAGCATATCCCCAAACCCGCCCCAAATGGGACAAAAAATTTACCACGGCATGTTGATGCCGCTCCATGATAGCATGCCAAGTTTCATGAATTTCAGATGTGCTTTGGATTTACTAGAATTTAAAAACCAGGCATCTCAATGTTTGCGGCCAAGTAACCGTGGTAGGGTGTTTGACATTCATTCCCATTTCTTGTATGGGACCTAAGCATGCAACCAAGGACACAAATTTGAATTTTCAACCAATTTATATGCATTAGAGCTGTGCATGTAGTTCAAATTTTAATTATGCACATGAATGCATAGAAAACTTAGTGAATTCCAATTCTTTTACGACACACATATAATTGCATGTTCACTGCAGATAAAAGGTCTAGCAATTCAAACACCGTCCATTGCCGCTGTGACCCCATTATGTAATTCAAATCAAGATGAAAAATCAAGTAGATCGCACATAGTTTATTATCACCAACCGTGTGAGATGCAACACAAAATATCCTGGAGCACCGTGGGTGTATAGTACACCTATGGCTTACGCGAGAAGGTGCGTCGGCTTCAGTCCATAGCTGACGTCTCAAGCACACTAGCTCACTCCCCAAATATCATTTTACTATTGAATTATCGCCGGTGAAAGATGGGCACATGGACCTGCGTCATGAGGGAAACTTCGGTGGCCCACTCTGGCGACTGCTAACAAGGTGCATGAGCGCGGCCGCAATCTGCGACCGGGCAGCAAAGGCAGCCCAAACGACCGATGTTGCTTCTCAGGTGGCGGCAGCAACATCTGCCTCGGGGATAGCAACTGGCGAGAGCGGCACAGTAGCTGTCCGTTCCGCAGTGGCGGCCTTAGCCCTGATGGAGGCCGCCCATGCCCATGTCGACGCCGCCCACGCCCAGCCGCTGGTGGTCACCACACAAATCAAACGAAGCTTCTCCGACAACGGTCGGCAACCCACGGCCGAAGAGCTGGCAATCGCCGAGAGCATTCGAGCTGCCGTCCGTTCCTCCGCCGCATACCTTGCGACGACGGAGCCCGTCCAAGCCCAAATCACGGCCGCCCACACCCAGCTTGTGGCGGCCTTTTCCAAAGAGATGGCGGACGCAGATGGCGATATGCTTGCGGAGTATGGTGCAATGGATGCCATGGAGCCCCTTCCCCAGGAGACAGTAAGGCTCGAGCTGGACATGGAGGCGGCGGCGGAGATCGACGAGCACCAGCCGTAGTAGTACTCTTTATTTTGTTTAATTAAGAGCGTTGGTCTTTAATTTGTTAGAGTAATGTTTAGGTCAGCTAGCTCTGTTTAATTGCTGAACTTGCTCGATTAAGAAGTGTGGGTGTGTTGTAGTCTCCTTTGTGTACCCAAATTATGCAATGACGTGGATGACCACTGTAACAAGGGAAATTCGAACCAAAAATTTCGACGTTCAAACTCAACACACACGGGTTAAGCTATCTGAATCGTTTGTGATGTTCACATACCGTACAAAGTTCTGAATAAGGGACCATGTCTGATGACACTTTGCGCGCCAGTTTTTTCACTGAAGCGATTCCAAATTTTCGGCTTCCACGGAAATATCTACCTCCCCGCCCCTCCTCCTTACCAAAAGCCACATTTCCCCTGCTTCCGCCTTCCTTTCCAAGTTGAAACCTTCACTCCTTGCTTGTAGTGCCGCCTCCTCGCCGATGACCCTCCTTCACGCTGCTCGGCCTCGCCTATCCAGGCAGGTAATCCACACATGACCCCCATCCTCCTCCTCCTTCCACATCCCACATGTCTCGACTGCCGGCACAAGCGCGACACCTTCCACCCAAATCACCGACCCCTCCACCAAATAAGTGCCGCCCTAAGCCATGGTGCACGTAGTATAGCCAGGATCTCAAGGAGCATCTGGTAGCGGAGAAGCAAATCACGACCGAACGCGCGGATGAGGTAAAATTAGAGTTATGCCGACCCCCAGATCTTGGAGGAGCACCTCACTGTCGAGGCCACCATTGACGCCTCGCGTGCCGACGCTGTGACGCGGTTTGCTACTTTAAACGACAGTTCGTGTCATTTTCTTGAGGCCACTATCGGTGCCTTCGACGAAGACTACGAGGTGTTTTCTCAGCGTGCACGTGCTTACCTCATCTCGAGAGCCAGCACGTTGGTGCTCGGAGCGGCTCAGGCAGCTCACCACTACGATGAGGGCACCCACGAAGTGGAGGCCTCACACTCTTCCATGTCCAAGGAGCCAATCATCATTGATATCTCCGACAATGAGGAGTAGCTTGTCTTATTAGCTCACTATAAGGACCTATGTCCAGTTTGCTAGCTACTGCCTTTCCTTAACAAATTCCAATGAATTGTGCTATCTACTTTTACCATGCGATCTTCTGCTCTAGAGTATATGTTCTATATGTCATGCAATGTGGTGTTCAGTTAACTGGTTGGTTCAATTTTGCAAATGTGATGTTCAATTCTTCAGGGTGCAATTTTCCAAGTTGTCTAGCATGCTTGGTTTGGTTAACTGTCCGATCTTCTGTTAGGAGTATGTTATATTGTGCAATGTGGTGCTTAGTTAACGTTTGGTTCATTTGTTGTGGTGTTTAGTTAACTGTTTGGTTCAATTCTGCAATGCGATGTTGAATTGTTGTGGGTGCATTCTGTTATTGTATACCATGTGAGAAATAAATCGAATTTGGCTGTACTAAATACATGAGAAACAAATACAATTGCTATATTTCCAAGTTGTTAAGCATGCTTGGTTTGGTTAACTGTCTGATCTTCTATTAGGAGTATGTTATATTGTGCAATGTGGTGCTCAGTTAACGTTTGGTTCATTTGTTGTGGTGTTTAGTTTACTGCACGTGCATGGTCCATTGTCTAATAGCACATTATTGTGCAATTGCAGGAACCATTCTAATATTTAGGTTTTTAACAATTTGGTCTTGCACATGTAGGTCCTACTGTCAGAGGTTTTGACCCACTGTTCGACCCTTTTTGCATATGGGGAAATGAGTTGTCCATGAATATCAATCAAGTCAAGAAACTCAGAAAGATTGTTAGGATAATGAAATCAGCGACAAAAAAACAACAAGATCTTTGTGTGCACAATGAAGAAGACATCAGTTCACTACAAGATGGTATTAACTATTATACCTTGCCTTTTTTATTCCTTTTCCCCATTTCCAATATAGAGAAGATATTTATGCACATCCTTGTTTTCAGGTCTTTCCAAAGTAGTTCACTGATGATTACCTCTCAAACAACCTCTATGGTCAGGAGGCGAGGAAGGTTTTCATACAACACCCACGGTTCAATATTGAAGTGTTTCTGAAGAGGACGAAGGACAGACGGTTAATCATCCACAGGCACTGGCCTAAAGTTGCAAAGACCTTCAACATGAATGAAGGATCAATATTCGCCTTCCACTTCAGCAGTTTTCTAGATGAGATGCATCTGCCTATATACCGTCTATGATGCTAATTTTGAAAGGTTCTACATGTTGCATGTGAAACTTGGTGCTGGTGCAGTTGTGTAATGGGATAGCTGAGTGCTGAAGCTATATCATGTTGTACTCTGATGTATTTCAAATATGAAATTCTGCTTCCTTAATATGGAAATGAAATATATTATGTGCTTAATATGAATGTCAATTAGATTAATAAATGGATTATTAATAATAGGGTAATTAGGCTGCTAATTGGGTTATTCTATTGCAAACGGTTATTGAAAAAATACCATGGGCGATGACCTCAGGCAACGCACACAGTTTCTAGGAATAAACCGTGTTGGATCAATGAACAATCACACACGACTTTCTCTTGAAAACTATTTGCATTAGGCCACCTTGTGCAAATGTTTACCACATAGAAACCGTGTGTGATGGACAACCTTTGCCACACAGTTTCTTCTACGGACTATGTGTGATGCATTCAATAACGCAAACGATAAAATTGTTAATATCATCTGCAATGGCAACACTATCACAAACGATTTAATGGGAAAAATTGTGTGTGATGTATCTGTGAACGGAAATGTTTTCCTTGAAGCGACTGTGTGGGATGTACATACGAACGGAGATGTTTAGCAGGGACTGCCTGTGTGGGATGTACTTGCGACCAAAAACAATTTTGCCTGTATAATTGTATTTTGTTAGCTCTACTATACCTATTTTCGTATTTGAGCGCTCGCCGGTCGCACACGAACTCATTTTGCCGAGTGTGTGTGCCAGGAGGGCATATCCCCGACGGTTTCTGGGTCATGTGGGAAGGACCCCCCTATCACCGTCATTCACTAGGTGATGGTTCCAAATGCCGTCGCGAAAAGGGGTTAAAAACCGTTTGTGTATAGCACCGACGCGTACCAGTGAACTGCTCACAAGGTATTACAATCTGGCTTTTATTGGCCTACTCTCTTCAAGGATGCCCATAAGTTTGTTTTATCTTGTGATGAATGCCAAAGGATAGGTGATACGTCTCCAACGTATCTATAATTTTTGATTGTTCCATGCTATTATATTATCAACCTTGGATGTTTTATATGCATTTATATGCTATTTTATATAATTTTTGGGACTAACCTATTAACCTAGAGCCCAATGCCACTTTCTGTTTTTTCCTTGTTTATAAGTATTGCAGAAAAGGAAAATCAAACGAAGTCCAATTGACCTGGAACTTCACGGAGATCATTTTTGGACCAAAAGAAGCTCACGGAGTACTGGAGGTGGGCCAGAAGAGTCCCGAGGCCACCACGAGGGTGGGGGGCGCGCCCTACCCCCTGGGCGCGCCCCCCTGCCTCGTGGCCCCCTGACTGACTTCTTTTGCCTATATATATCAACATACCCTAGAAACATCGCACAACAGAATAGATCGGGAGTTCCGCCGCCAGAAGCCTCCGTAGCCACCGAAAACCAATCTAGACCCGTTCCGGCACCCTGCCAGAGAGGGGAATCCCTCTCCGGTAGCCATCTTCATCATCTCGGTGCTCTCCATGACGAGGAGGGAGTAGTTCTCCCTCGGGGCTGAGGGTATGTACCAGTAGCTATGTGTTTGATCTCTCTCTCTCTCTCTCGTGTTCTTGAGGTGGCACGATCTTGATGTATCGCGAGCTTTGCTATTATAGTTGGATCTTATGATGTTTCTCCCCCCTCTACTCTCTTGTAATGGAATGAGTTTTCCCTTTGAAGTTATCTTGTCGGATTGAGTCTTTAAGGATTTGAGAACACTTGACGTATGTCTTGCATGTGCTTATCTATGGTGATAATGGGATATCACGTGATCCACTTGATGTATGTTTTGGTGATCAACTTGCGAGTTCCATGAACTTATGCATAGGGGTTGGCACACGTTTTCGTCTTAACTCTCTGGTAGAAACTTTGGGGCACTCTTTGAAGTTCTTTGTGTTGGTTGAATAGATGAATCTGAGATTGTGTGATGCATATCGTATAATCATACCTACGGATACTTGAGGTGACATTGGAGTATCTAGGTGACATTAGGGTTTTGGTTGATTTGTGTCTTAAGGTGTTATTCTAGTACGAACTCTATGATAGATTGAATGGAAAGAATAGCTTCGTGTTATTTTACTACGGACTCTTGAATAGATCAATCAGAAAGGATAACTTTGAGGTGGTTTCGTACCCTACCATAATCTCTTCGTTTGTTCTCCGCTATTAGTGACTTTGGAGTGACTCTTTGTTGCATGTTGAGGGATAGTTATATGATCCAATTATGTTATTATTGTTGAGAGAACTTGCACTAGTGAAAGTATGAACCCTAGGACTTGTTTCAAAGCATTGCAATACCGTTTACGCTCACTTTTATTATTAGTTACCTTGATGTTTTTATATTTTCAGATTACAAAAACCATTATCTACTATCCTTATTGCACTTGTATCACCATCTCTTCGCCGAACTAGTGTACCTATACAATTTACCATTGTATTGGGTGTGTTGGGGACATAAGAGACTCTTTGTTATTTGGTTGCAGGGTTGCTTGAGAGAGACCATCTTCATCCTACGCCTCCCACGGATTGATAAACCTTAGGTCATCCACTTGAGGGAAATTTTCTACTGTCCTACAAATCTCTGCACTTGGAGGCCCAACAACGTCTACAAGAAGAAGGTTGTGTAGTAGACATCAATAGGTAATATCGGTAAGCGTCAGGAAATGCCTATGAATTAGTCACTTGTTGTTGAACCATTTGATGTTTGGGGTTTTGATTATATGGGACCTTTCCCTTCCTCTAATGGGTATACACAGATTTTGGTTGCTGTTGATTATGTTACTAAGTGGGTAGATGTTATTCCAACTAGTAGTGCTGATCATAACACTTCCATTAAAATGCTTAAATAAGTTATTTAACCAAGGTTTGGAGTCCCTTGATATTTAATGACTGATGTTGGTTCACACTTTATTCATGGTGCTTTCCGTAAAATGCTTGCTAAATATGATGTCAACCATAGAATTGCATCACCTTGTCATCCTCAATCTAGTGGTCAAGTTGAACTTAGCAATAGAGAAATAAAACTAATATTACAAAAGACTATCAATAGGTCCCGAAAGAATTGGTCTAAGAAATTAGATGATGCACTTTGGGCTTATAGAACACCTTAAAAAAATCTATGGGCATGTCTCCTTATAAAATGGTTTATGGAAAAGCTTGTCATTTGCCTCTTGAGTTAGAACATAAAGCATATAGGGCAATTAAATAAGTTAATTATGACTTCAAGCTTGCTGATGAAAAGAGGCTATTTGATATTAGCTCACTAGATGAATGGAGAACCCAAGCTTATGAAAATGCCAAATTATTTAAAGAAAAGGTTAAAAGATGGCATGATAAAAGATCCGAAAGAGGGAATTCGAAGTTGGTGAATATGTTCTTTTGTACAACTCTCGTTTTAGATTCTTTGCAGGAAAACTTCTTTCCAAATGGGAAGGACCATATATTATCGAAGAGGTTTATCGCTCTGGAGCTATAAAAATTAATAATGTCGAAGGTACTAACCCGAAGGTGGTCAATGGGCAAAGAGTTAACACTATATTTCAGGTACGCCTATTAATGTTGAAATATTATTCAAACCAAGACACCTGTGGAACACATAAAAGAAACCTTCATGAACACTCTAGAACCCTGAAAAAGAGGAGGTACGTGATACGATAAGTAAACGGACTCCAAAAAATCTGCAAAAATATTTTCTGTCAGTTTTGGAACATTACAAAAATTAGGAAAATAAGAAATAACCAGGAAGGCAACCGAGGAGGGCACAAGACACCAGGGCGCGCCTGCCTTGCCTGGCGCGCCTAGGTGGGTTGTGCCCACCTCGGGACCCTTCCCGACTCTGTTTTCTTCTCGTTTGCTTGTTTCCCAAGATAGAAAAAATCTTTATATACCCTCCCAAACGTATTGACCACTGCATAGTGGAGAAATCCTCTGTTCTTATTTCTTGTTGTTTTCTGACAGATATAGACTGCCATGGCCGCTCCGAGCTCCTCCAAGGAAAAGTTCTTCAAAAGGGTAATCAACCCCTACTTGTCGGAGGCGATGAAGCACCCTCAAACCATCGAGATGCATGAGGGGGTGCTCCACATCCGAGATGTTCAAGGGCCCAAGAGGACGGGAACCATGGAGGCTAGGCTCGAAGCCATGGAGCAGGAGGTGTTCAAGTGCAAGGGGATAGTGGAGCGTGGACTCAGTGCCAATCACCTCGTGATTATGGATTTCAGCCGTGATCACAAGGTGGATGGCCGATCCATGAAGGACATCGTCTTCACCCTCAACGAGCAAATAAATTTCCTACAAAGCCAAATCTATGATCTCCAAAATCAAGTCTTTGAATATGAGGCAAGATTTAAAGGTATGAGTTTAGCTGCCAGTTTTAGGACTCGTGAGACTCGTGCTTCCTCTTATGATGGTGAACCGCTGCCATGGAAGCTGGAAGGTAAGCTCGCTACTACCTCATCACCACCACCATCACCATCTTCCCAACCAAAGGAGACTTGAGTAACGGGTATGGGCACTCCCCTTGGCTTGTGCCAAGCTTGGGGGAGTGATACGTCCATTTTGCATCATGCTTTTATGTTGATATTTATTGCATTATGAGTTGTTATTACACATTATAGCACAATACATATGTCTTTTCTCTCTTATTTTACAAGGTTTACATGAAGAGGGACAATGCCATCAGTTGGAATTCTGGACTGGAAAAGGAGCAAATATTAGAGACCTATTCTGCACAACTCCAAAAGTCCTGAAACTTCACGGATAATTATTTTGGAATATATAAAAAATATTGGGCGAAGAAAGCACCAGAGGGGGGGCACCAGCCATCCACAAGGGTGGGGGGGCCCTACCCCCTGGGCACACCCCTTACCTTGTGGGCCCCCTGTCAGGCCTCCGGTGTCCATCTTCTGCTATATGGTGTGTTTTGACCTGAAAAAAATCAGAAGGAAGCTTTCGGGACAAAGCGCCGCTGTCTCGAGGCGGAACCTGGGCAGAACCAATCTAGGGCTCTGGCGGAGCTGTTCTGCCAGGGAAATTCCCCTCCCGGAGGGGGAAATCATCACCATCGTCATAACCAACGATCCACTCATCAAGAGGGGGTAAATCTCCATCAACATATTCACAAACACCATCTCCTCTCAAACCCTAGTTCATCTCTTGTATCCTATCTTTGTCTCAAAACCTTAGATTGGTACCCGTGGGTTGCTAGTAGTGTTGATTACTCCTTCTAGTTGATGCTAGTTGGTTTATTCGGTGGAAGATCATATGTTCAGATCCTTAATGATAATTAACAATCCTCCAATTATGAACATGAATATGCTTTGTGAGTAGTTACATTTGTTCCTGAGGACATGGGAGAAGTCTTGTTATAATTAATCATGAGAATTTGGTAGTCGTTCGATATTTTGATGAAATGTATGCTGTCTTTCCTCTAGTGGTGTTATGTGAACCTCGACTACATGACACTTCACCATGATTTGGGCGTAGCGGAAGGCATTGAGAAGTAATAAGCAGATGATGGGTTGCTAGAGTGATAGAAGCTTAAACCCTAGTTTATGTGTTGCTTCGTAATGGGCTGATTTGGATCCATATGTTTCATGCTATGGTTAGATTTATCTTAATTTGTCTTTCGTAGTTGCAGATGCTTGCGAGAGGGGTTAATCATAAGTGGGAGGCTTGTCCAAGGAAGGGCAGAACTGAAGCACCGGTCTACCCACATATCAAATTATGAAAGTAACGAACGCGAATCATATGAGCATGACGAAAACTAGCTTGACAGTAATTCCCATGTGTCCTCGGGAGCGCTTTGCATTATATAAGAGTTCGTCCAGGCTTGTCCTTTGCTGCAAAAAGGATTGGGACACCTTTCTGCACCTTAGTTACTTTTGTTACTTGTTACCCATTATGAATTATGTTATCACACAACTATCTGTTATCGATAATTTCAGTGCTTGCAGAGAATACCTAGCTGAAACCCGCTTGTCATTTCCTTCTACTCCTCGTTGGGTTCGACACTCTTACTTATCAAAAGGACTATGATAGATCCCCTATACTTTTGGGTCATCAAGACTCTTTCCTGGCACCGTTGCCGGGGAGTGAAGCGCCTTTGGTGAGTGGAATTTGGTAAGAAAACATTTATATTATGCGCTGAAATTTACTGTCACTTGTCACTATGGAAAATAATCCTTTGAGGGGCTTGTTCGAGGTATCTTCACCTTGACTGGAAGAGCAAAGAGTTGCTCGTCAACCTACTGAACCTACTGAAAATACTTATTATGAATTTCCTTCGGGTACGATAGAGAAACTGCTAGCTAATCCTTATGCAGGAGATGGAACATTACATCCTAATATGCATCTAATCTATGTGGATGAACTTTGTGGATTATTTAAGCTTGCAGGTTTGCCCGAGGATGATGTCAAGAAGAAGGTCTTCCCTTTATCTTTGATGGGAAAGGCATTGTCATGGTATAGGCTATGTGATGATATTGGATCTTGGAACTACAACCGATTGAAACTGGAATTTCATCAGAAGTTTTATCCTATGCATCTGGTTCATCGTGATCGGAATTATATATATAATTTTTGGCCTCGTGAAGGAGAAAGTATCACTAAGATTGGGGGAGGCTTAAGTCAATGTTATATTCATGCCCCAATCATGAGCTCTCAAGAGAAATTATTATTCAAATTTTTTATGCTCAGGTTTCTCGTAATGATCAATCCATGCTCGACATTTCTTGTACTTGTTCTTTTATGAAGAAGACTATTGAATTCAAGTGGGATTTATTGGAAAGAATTAAACACAACTCTGAAGATTGGGAACTCGACGAAGGTAACGAGTCAGGTAGAAACATTAAGTTTGATTATGTTAAATATTTCATGGATACCGATGCTTTTCGTGATTTTAGCACTAAATATGGACTTGAATCTGAGATAGTAGCTTCTTTCTATGAATCATTTGCTACCCATGTTGATCTCCCTAAGGAGAAGTGGTTTAAATATCATCCTCCCATTGAAGTTAAAGTAGTAGAACCTATTAAAGTTGAAGAATAAACTATTACTTATAATGTTGATCATATTGTTCCTACTACTTATATTGAGAAACCACCTTTTCCTGCGAGGATAAAGGATCATGCTAAAGCTTAAGTTGTGGTTCGTAAGAGTTATACTAGAACACCTACACCCCCTAAACAATTTGAAGTTGAACCTAGTATTGCTTTCGTTAAAAATATCTTGGTTGATAATATTTATGGGCATGTTATTTATTTCTGTGATGAAGCTGCTAGAATTGCTAAACCTGATATTAAAGATAAACATAGACCCGTTGTTGGCATGCCTATTGTTTCTTTTAAAATAGGGGATCATTGTTATCATGGCTTATGTGATGTGGGTGCTAGTGCGAGTGCAATTTATTTTACCTTATAATCAAGAAATTATGAATGATATTGCACTTGCTAAGATAGAAGATATTGATGTTACTATTAAGCTTGCCAATAGAGATACTATATCACAAATTGGGATTGTTAGAGATGTTGAAGTCTTGTGTGGGAAAATAAAATACCCTACTGATTTTCTTGTTCTTGCTTCCCCACAAGATGACTTTTGTCCCATTATATTTGGTAGACCTTTCTTGAATATTGTTAATGCTAAGATAGACTGTGAGAAGGAAATTGTTATTGTAAGTTTTGGGGATATGTGTCATGATTTTAATTTCTCTAAATTTCATAGACAACCCCATGATAATGAATTGCCTAGTAAGGATGAAATTATTGGTCTTGCTTCTATTGTCGTGCCTCGTACTGATCCTTTAGAACAATATTTGCAAGACCATGAAAACGATATGTTTATGAATGAAAGAAAGGAATTAGATGAACTATTATTTAATCAAGGGCCTATTTTGGAACACAATTTGCCTGTTGAAATCCTTGGGGATCCTCCTCCACCCAAGGGTGATCCCGTGTTTGAGCTTAAACAATTACCCGACACTTTGAAATATGCTTATCTTGATGAAAAGAAGATATATCATGTTATTATTAGTGCTAACCTTTCAGAGCATGAAGAAAACAAATTATTGAAAACTCTGAAGAAGCACCGTGCTGCTATTGGATATACTCTTGATGATCTTAAGGGCATTAGTCCCACTCTATGTCAGCACAAACTTAATTTGGAGCCTGATGCTAAACCAGTTGTTGATCATCAACGACGGTTAAATCCTAAGATGAAAGGAGTGGTAAGAAATGAAATACTAAAGCTCCTGGAGGCAGGTATAATTTATCCTATTGCTGATAGTAGATGGGTAAGTCCCATTCACTGTGTCCCTAAGAAGGGAGGTATTACTGTTGTTCCTAATGATAAGAATGAATTGATCCCACAAAGATTTGTTACATGTTATAGAATGGTAATTGATTTTCACAAATTAAACAAAGCTACAAGAAAGGATCATTACCCTCTACATTTTATTGATCAAATGCTAAAAAGATTATCCAAACACACACATTTTTGCTTTCTAGATGGTTATTCTGGTTTCTCTCAAATACCTGTGTCAAGAGAGGACTAAGAAAAGACCACTTTTACTTGCCCTTTCGGTACTTTTGCTTATAGAAGTACGTCTTTCGGTTTATGCAATGCACCAGCTACCTTTCAAAGATGTATGACTGCTATATTCTCTTACTTTTGTGAAAAGATTGTTGAGGTTTTCATGGATGATTTCTCCATTTACAGAACTTCTTTTGACGATTTCTTAAGCAACCTTGATCGAGTTTCACAGTGATGTGAAGAAACTAATCTTGTCTTGAGTTGGGAGAAGTTCCACTTTATGGTTAATGAAGGTATTGTGTTGGGAGATAAAATTTCCGAAAGAGGTATTGAAGTTGATAAAGCTAAAGTAGATGCTATTGAAAAAATGCTGTGTCCTAAAGATATCAAAGGTATAAGAAATTTCCTTGGTCATGCTGGTTTCTATAGGAGGTTTATTAAAGACTTATCTAAAACTACTAGGCCTCTCACTAATCTCTTGCAAAAAGATGTTCCTTTTGTTTTTGATGATGATTGTGTAGAAGAATTTGAAATACTTAAGAAATCCTTGATTTCTGCACCTATTGTTCAACCACCTGATTGGAATTTACCCTTTGAAATCATGTGTGATGCTAGTGATTATGTTGTTGGTGTTGTTCTAGGACAAAGAGTTGAAAAGAAATTGAATGTTATTCATTATGTCAGCAAAACTCTAGACAGTGCCCAGAGAAATTATGCTACTACCGAAAAAGAATTTTTAGCAGTTGTTTTTGCTTGTAATAAGTTCAGATCTTATATTGTTGATTCTAAAGCAACTGGTCACACTAATCATGCTGCTATTAAATATATTATGGAAAAGAAAGATGCTAAACCTAGACTTATTAGATGGGTTCTCTTGCTGTAAGAATTTGAGTTGCATATTATTGATAGAAAGGGAGCTGAGAACCCCGTTGCAGACAACTTGTCTAGGTTAGAAAATGTTCTTGATGACCCACTGCCTATTGATGATAGCTTTCCCGATGAGCAACTATCTGTCATAAATGCTTCTCATAAGACTCCTTGGTATGCTGTTTATGCTAATTACATTGTTGCTAAATTTATACCACCTAGTTTCACATACCAACAAAAGAAAAAGGGTTTCTATGATTTAAGACATTACATTTGGGATGACCAACACCTTTATAAAGAAGGAGTAGATGGTGTTATTAGACATTGTGTACCTGAGCATGAACAGGAACAGATCCTACGCAAATGCCACTCTGAGGCCTATGGAGGACACCATGCTGGAGATAGAATTGCACACAGGGTATTGCAATCTGGTTTTTATTGGCATACTCTCTTCAAGGATGCTCGTAAGTTTGTCTTGTCTTGTGATGAATGTCAAAGAATTGGTAATATTAGTAGATGTCAAGAAATGCCTATGAATTATTCACTTGTTATCGAACCATTTGATGTTTGGGGCTTTGACTATATGGGAACTTTTCCTTCCTATAATGGGTATACACATATTTTAGTTGCCGTTGATTACATTACTAAGTGGGTAGAAGCTATTCCAACTAGTAGTGCTGATCATAACACTTCTATTAATATGCTTAAAGAAGTTATTTTTCCGAGGTTTGGAGTCCCTAGATATTTAATGACTGATGGTGGTTCACATTTTATTCATGGTGCTTTCTATAAAATGCTTGCTAAGTATGATGTTAACAATAGAATTGCATGTCCATATCATCCTCAGTCTAGTGGTCAAGTAGAATTGAGCAATAGAGAGATTAAATTGATTTTGCAAAAGACTGTTAATAGATCTAGAAAGAATTTATCTAAGAAACTTGATGATGCATTGTGGTCTTATAGAACTGCTTATAAAAACGTTTATGGAAAAGCATGTCACTTACCTCTCGAACTAGAACATAAATCTTATTGGGCAATCAAAGAGCTCAACTATGATTTCAAACTTGCCAGTGAGAAGAGGTTATTTGACATTAGCTCGCTTGATGAATGGAGAACCCAAGCCTATGAGAGTGCCAAGTTGTTTAAAAAAAGGTTAAAAGATGTCATGACAAAAGGATACAAAATGTGAGTTTAATGTAGGTGATCATGTTTTTCTATACAACTCTCGTTTAAGATTTTTTGCAGGAAAGCTTCTCTCTAAGTGGGAAGGTCCTTACATTATCGAGGAGGTTTATCGTCCCGGTGCCATCAAAATCAACAATGCCAAAGGCACAAATCCAAAGGTGGTAAACGGTCAAAGAATCAAACATTATATCTCAGGTACTCCCATAAATGTTGAGACCAATATAATCAATACCATAACACCGGAGGAGTACATAAGGGATACTTTCCAGAACATTTTAGACTTCGAAAAGGAATAGGTATGTGGTACGATAAGTAAACCGACTCCAAAATGTTTCCAATGGAAATTTTTCTCCATTTTGGAATATTTAAAAAATTAGGAAAATTAAAAGTAGTCCAAAAGATGCACGAGGAGACCACAAGGGTGGAGGGCGCGCCCCCTGCCTTGTGGCCACCTCGTGTGCCCTATGGACTCCATTTTCATGCACAATACTTCTTTTGCTCGGTAAAAATTCATTATATAATCTCCCGAAGGTTTTGACCACCGTACCACGACAATATCTCCTGTTTTCGTTTTGAGCTATTTTCTGCCAGAGTTTTCAAGGCCAGGCATCATGTCCTCCTCCAACAATGTGGACGGTGATGCTTGGCTGATGCAGATGGAACTTAAAAGGGAAGAAGCCGAGGGAGCCACGATGGAGGAGGATGAAGGAGATTCGCTTGAGGAACAGCCTCCGGCATCGGAGAGAGGTACGCTGGAGGGCATCTCCACTAGTTCAAATCGTCATCAAGCAATAGGTACTACAAACAACCATGAAGACCAAGAGGTTCGAGATGGGCTTCCCCCTAGGAGGCCCTTACACAGGTTATATCGGAACAACTTTCATAATTTGGTTCATAATTATGGAGTGGAGAACACCCCTCGTACACATATACTCTCCAATTGGGATATATCCCGTCCAAGTGAAAGCAATGTAGGAAAAGGTTCTTGGTGTCCTGAAAATAAGCATCATCTTCTGGAGGAATCCAGAAGAATGCAAATATGCTCCAACGTGTGCTGCAAGAATTGCAAGTCCTGAAAGGTTCCTTAATAAAGCTGACGAATACATCATCAACTCCATCATCATCCCTCCGAAGAAAGAGACATAAATACATGGGTATGGGCACTCCCCTTGGCAACTGCCAAGCTTGGGGGAGGTGCCCCGGTATCGTATCACCATCACACCTTTACCTTTATCGTTTTTCTTAGTTCGGTCCTTTTGGTTATAGCTTGATCTAGTAGAATAAAGTTTTTAGTATGATCTAGCTTTGAGCTTTGTTTTCATCTCTATCTATGTAATCGAGTCCGTGAATTATATATAGTAAAGAGAGTTTTGAGTTGAGGGCTTTGCTTTTTTGCTATGATCTTGAGGGAATAAAAAAAGAAAGGAATAAAAAGAATTAAAAAAATCATATATTGATGTTATAGAGAGTAATGACTTCACATATAAAGAGTATGATGAATAAAAGTTGTTGAGAGTTGACGAACATAGTTTTGGTCATTGTTGCAATTAATAGGAGGTAATAAAGAAATAAAGGCTTCACATATAAATATACTATCTTGGCCATATTTTGTAATTGTGAGCACTCATTAAAATATGACATGCTAAAAAGTTGATGTTGGACAAGGAAGACAACATAATGGGTTATGTTTTCTCATATCCGAATAGAAGTTATATTGCCATGGATCCTCCAACATGTTGAGCTTGCCTTTTTTCTCTTATGCTAGACAAATTCTTTGCACCAAGTAGAGATACTACTTGTGCTTCTAAACATCCCTTAAACCAGTTTTTCCATGAGAGTCCACCATACCTACCTATGGATTGAGTAAGGGGAAAACTTTGTTTTTGCCACTCTAGTTTTTGCCCACTTTGCTTATGCCACTCTAGAATTTGACATTTCACTTTTGCCACTCTTAGCTTTTGACAATATATCACTTTTTCCATTCAATGGCAAAAGCAAAATTTTCCGAGTGGCAATTGTGATACATTGTCAAAAGCTAAGAGTGACAAAAGTGAAACGAAAAATCATTGGTTTTGCCACGGAATGGCATTTGTGATGTATTGTTGAAAGCAAAGAATGGCAAAAGTGAGATGTCAAATTCTAGAGTGGCATAAGCAAAATTGGCAAAATCTAGAGTGGCAAAACAAAGTTTTCCCTTGAGTAAGATCCTTCAAGTAAGTTGTCATCGGTGAAATCAATAAAAATTGCTCTCTAAATATGTATGATCTATTAGTGTGAAGAAAATAAGCTTTATACGAACTTGTGATATATAAGAAATAAAAGCGACAGACTGCATAATAAAATTCTTTATCACAAGTGGCAATATAAAGTGACATTCTTTTGCATTAAGATTTTGTGCATCCAGCCATAAATGCGCATGAAAACCTCTACTTCCCTCTGCGAGAGCCTATCTTTTACTTTTATCTTCTACCCTTATACAAGAGTCATGGTGATCATCACCTTTCCTTTTTACACTTTTTCCTTTGGAAAGCACTATGTGTTGGAGAGATCCAGATATATATATCCACTTGGATGTAGGTTTTCATAAAGTATCATTGTTGACATTACCCTTGAGGTAAATGGTTGGGAGGCGAAACTATAAGCCCTATCTTTCTCTATGTCCTATTGAAGCTTTGAACCCATAAGTATCACATCAGTGTTAGCAATTGTGAAACACTAAATGATAGTTGAGTATGTGGACTTGCTGAAAAGCTCTTATGTTGACTCTTTTTGATGTTATGATAAACTGCAATTGCCTCAATGACTGAGATCATAGTTTGTTAGTCTTTCAATGAAGTTTTTGATTCATACTTTACCTTGTGAATGAATTTTTACTTTAGCATAAGAAATTATATAACACTATATGTTGTTGTTCTTAAGATGATCATGATGCCCTCATGTCCGTATTATATTTTATCGACACCTCTATTTCTAAACATGGGGACATATTTTTTGATTTTGGCTTTCGCTTGAGGACATGCGAGGTCTAAGCTTCGGGGAGTTGATAGTCCATTTTGCATCATGATTTTATGTTTATATTTATTGCATTATGGGCTGATATTACACATTATAGTAAGATACTTATGCCTTTTCTCTCTTATTTTACAGGGTTTACATGAAGAGGGAGAATGCCGACAGCTGGAATTCTGGACTAGAAAATGAGAAAATATTAGAGACCTATTCTGCACAACTCCAAAAGTCTTGAAACTTCACGGAGAATTATTTTGGAATATATAAAAAATATTGGGTGAAGAAAGCACCAGAGGGAGCCCACCAGCTATCCACAAGGGTGGGGGGCATGCCCCCTACCTTGTGGCCCCCCTGTCGGGCCTCCGATGCCCATCTTCTGCTACATGGTGTGTTTTGACCTGAAAAAAAACCAGAAGGAAGCTTTCGGGATGAAGAGCCGCCATCCCGAGGCGGAACTTGGCAAGAACCAATCCAGGGCTCCGGCGGAGCTGTTCTGCCATGGAAATTTCCCTCCCGGAGGGGGAAATCATCGCCATCAACATCACCAACGATCCTCTCATCGAGAGGGGGTCAATCTCCATCAGCATCTTCACTAGCACCATCTCCTCTAAATCCCTAATTCATCTCTTGTATCCTATCTTTGTCTCAAAACCCGAGATTGGTACTTGTGTGTTGCTAGTAGTGTTGATAACTCCTTGTAGTTGATGCTAGTTGGTTTATTCGGTGGAAGATCATATGTTCAGATCTTTAATGATAATTAATACTCCTCTGATTATGAACATGAATATGCTTTGTGAGTAGTTACGTTTGTTCCTGGGGACATGGAGAAGTCTTGTTATAAGTAATCATGTGAATTTGGTATTCGTTCGATATTTTGATGATATGTATGTTGTCTTTCCTCTAGTGGTGTTATGTGAACGTTGACTACATGACACTTCACCATGATTTGGGCCTTAGGGAAGGCATTTGGAAGTAATAAGTAGATGATGGGTTGCTAGAGTGACAGAAGCTTAAACCCTAGTTTATGCGTTGTTTCGTAAGGGGCTGATTTGGATCCATATGTTTCATGCTATGGTTAGATTTATCTTAATTCGTCTTTCATAGTTGTGGATGCTTGCGAGAGGGGTTAATCATAAGTGGGAGGCTTGTCAAGGAAGGGCAACACCTAAGCACCGGTCCACCCACATATCAAATTATCAAAGTAACAAACGTGAATCATATGAGCATGATGAAAACTAGCTTGACAGTAATTCCTATGTGTCCTCGGGAGCGCTTTGCATTATAGAAGAGTTCGTCCAGGCTTGTCCTTTGCTACAAAAAGGATTGGGCCACCTTGCTGCACCTTAGTTACTTTTGTTACTTGTTACCTGTTATGAATTATCTTATCACACAACTATCTTTTACCGATAATTTTAGTGCTTGCAGAGAATACCATGCTGAAACCCGCTTGTCATTTCCTTCTGCTCCTCATTGGGTTCGACACTCTTACTTACGAAAGGACTACGATAGATCCCCTATACTTGTGGGTCATCAAGACTCTTTTCTGGTGCCGTTGCCTAGGAGTGAAGCACCTTTGGTGAGTGGAATTTGGTAAGGAAACATTTATATTATGTGCTGATATTTACTGTCACTTGTCACTATGGAAAATAATCCTTTGAGGGGCTTGTTCGGGGTATCTTCACCTCGACCAAAAGAGCAAATATTTGCTCCTCAACCTACTGAATCTACTGAAAATATTTATTATGAAATTCCTTCCGGTATGATAGAGAAACTGCTAGCTAATCCTTATGCAGGAGATGGAACATTTCATCCTGATATGCATCTAATCTATGTGGATGATGTTTGTGGATTATTTAAGCTTGCAGGTTTACCCGAGGATGATGTCAAGAAGAAGGTCTTCCCTTTATCTTTGAAGGGAAAGGCATTGACATGGTATAGGCTATGTGATGATGTTGGATCCTGGAACTACAACCGTCTGAAACTGGAATTTCATTAGAAGTTTTATCCTATGCATCTGGTTCATCGTGATCAGAATTATATATATATATATATATATATATATATTTTGGACTCATGAAGGAGAAAGTATTTCTCAAGATTGGGGGAGGCTTAAGTCAATGTTATATTCGTCCCCCAATCATGAGCTCTCAAGAGGAATTATTATTCAGAATTTTTATGCGCGGCTTTCTCGTAATGATCAATCCATGCTCGATACTTCTTGTATTGATTCTTTTATGAAGAAGACTACTGAATTCAAATGGGATTTATAGGAAAGAATTAAACGCAACTCTGAAGATTGGGAACTCCATGAAGGTAATGAGTTAGGTATAAACCTTAAGTTTGATTGTGTTAAATCTTTCATCGATACCGATGCTTTTCGTGATTTTAGCATTAAATATGGACTTGACTCTGAGATATTAGTTTCTTTCTGTGAATCATTTGCTACCCATGTTGATCTCCCTAAGGAGAACTAGTTTAAATATCATCCTCCCATTGAAGTTATAGTAGTAGAACCTATTAAAGTTGAAGAAGGAACTATTACTTATAATGTTGATCGTATTGTTCCTATTGCTTATATCGTTTCTTCATATTAACATAGAAATTATATTGTCATAGATCCTTTAACATGTGGTGCTCTCTCAATATCTTTGCTAGCCAAATATTCCGCACTAAGTACATATACTACTTGTGCATCCAAAAACCTTTAAACCCAAAATCTTATTTTGAGAGTCCACCATACCAACTTATGGATTGAGTAAGATCCTTAAAGTAAGTTGTCATCGGTGCAATAAGGCAATAAAAATTGCTTCTAAATATATTTGATCATTTAGTGTAAGAGAAAATTGAGCGTTGTACGAACTTGTGATGGCAATGTAAGAAAAGCGATGAACTGCATAATAAAGGTTGGTATCATAAGGGGCAATATAACGTGACATTCTTTTGCAATATAACGTAACGTGCGCTTTTAGGTTTGTAAAAGTAGAGCAAGAACACCAGCGAGCAGAAGAACATGAGGACAAATCACTACAACTTGTTGGATTCACCTGTAGGAAGATGAACTTGATCGAACCGCGGCTGATCCTTTCGCTTTGCCTCTCGCCCAAGCCCCAAGCCCCCAAGTCCTAAGTCACACGCGCACCCCGCATGCGTATGGGTAACTGATAACCCACAAGTATAGGGGATCGCAACAGTTTTCGAGGGTAGAGTATTCGACCCAAATTTATTGATTCGACACAATGGGAGCCAAAGAATATTCTCAAGTATTAGCAGCTGAGTTATCAATTCAACCACACCTGGATAACTTAATATATGCAGCAAAGTATTTAGTAGCAAAGTAATATGATAGTAGTGGTAATGGTGGTAAAAGGTAATGGTAACAAAAGTAATATTTTTGGTATTTTGTAGTGATGATAACAATAGCAACGGAAAAGTAAATAAGCGAAGAACAATATATGGAAAGCTCATAGGCAATGGATTGGTGAAAGAGAATTATGCCGAATGTGGTTCTCATGTAACATTCATAACATAGGGTGACATAGAACTAGCTCCAATTCATCAATGTAATGTAGGCATGTATTCCGAATATAGTCATCATGCTTATGGAAAAGAACTTGCGTGACATCTTTTGTCCTACCCTCCCGTGGCAGAGGGGTCCTATTGGAAACTAAGGGATATTAAGGCCTCCTTTTAATAAAGTACCAGACCAAAGCATTAACACATAGTGAATACATGAACTCCTCAAACTAGGGTCATCACCGGGAGTGGTCCCGATTATTGTCACTTCGGGGTTGCCGGATCATAACACATAGTAGGTGACTATAGACTTGCAAGATAGGATCAAGAACTCACATATATTCATGAAAACATAATAGGTTCATATCTGAAATCATGGCACTCGGGCCCTAGTGACAAGCATTAAGCATAGCAAAGTCATAACAACATCAATCTCAGAACATAGTGGATACTAGGGATCAAACCCTAACAAAACTAACTCGATTACATGATAAATCTCATCCAACCCATCACCGTCGAGCAAGCCTATGATGGAATTACTCACGCACGGCGTGTCGGCGTTCTGGGAACGGGGGTCCCCAGACTTGCCTGCCTGCGGCCTGTGGCATGGCTCGAGGAGGGGCAAAGCACGGCCCATCTTCATCAACACAGACCCAAGACCCTCGCGAGGGGTCAAGCCTCGCGGGGCGGACGACACGGAGCTTCCTCAGGCACGCCCTAATCAGGCTGGCTCGCGAGGAGGCGGAGAGATCAAGGCGGGGTACCTCACGAGGTGCCCGTGATGCAAGCCATGACGACCAAGGGTGCCAGGTGGGGCCAGCCCGCGCAGTGTCCTCCTTTCCTCTTTGGTGCAAAGGGAGCAAGCGCAGGCGAGAGCATCAAGCAAAGGCACCCGTTTCGGTGCAACGAGACCAAGACTGGCCCAACGGCAGGAAGGAAGTCATTGTGGAGCCCAAGCCAGCGTCACCGCCAGAGCCTTTGGCAGGCGAGGACCAACTTTAGTCAGGATAAGTGTACCAGATGTTCCCCTTCAAAATGGCCAATTGTTGGCGCCCTTCCCGCTCAATATTTGGGAAGAGGCCCAGGGCCTTTGCCTATAAATAGGACAAGCCACCCACAGGGTAGAAGAGAGATGGGAGATCGGATCGAAATCAGAGAGAGAATCGAGAGAAGAGAGAGATAGAAGGGCGACTGAACTCCTTCTAGCAGTTCATCCCCCCAGCCAAGAACAAACCCTCGCGAGGCTGTTCTTCCTTGTATTGCTCATCATCATCAGCCCAAAAGGCAATCCACCACACCACACACTGGAGTAGGGTATTACACCACAACAGTGGCCCGAACCAGTATAAACCCTGTGTCTCTTGTGCTGTTCTTTCCATAGCTTAGATCTTAGCGAGGCGGAGGGGTGCAGGTAGGTAGAAGGCGAAATCTCCGCGCGCACCCCAGTGTTCGAACCTCAAGGGTCTGCCGGAACCCGAAATCCGACATTTGGCGCGCCAGGTAGGGGTGCGCTGGAATTCGTCTTCCAGCACCCCATTCTCCTCTAACCATCGCGCCCATGTCTGACGCTCGTCGGGCCCGCGCCGAGCGCCGGGCCGCTCTCGCTTCCTGCGTCACCCAGACGGCTCCTGTCGGCGCGCATCCTCGCCGTTCCCCGTCACTTGCCGTCAACGCCGCCACCGGACCGGCGGGGGACGAGCAGCAAGCATCGTCTCAGCATCCGTCCGTGCGGCAAGACGGCCGCACCGCTACTCCCTCATGGCCAGGTGCTTGCTCCCCTGCTGTGTTCTCAGTGCCAGATATTCTCAAATATTCCAGAAAAAAATCATATTTAAATTTGAGGGCATATGGAGAACTTTTATTTTCGGGGTATTTTTTATTGCATGGATAATTCAGAAAAAGACAGAAATTACTATTTTTGCTTTATTTAATATAAATAATAGAAAGTAAAAAGAGGGTACAGAGAGTTGTGTTTTCTAAATTAATCCATCTCATGCTCATCAAAAGTAATCCACTAACAAGGTTGATCAGGTCTTGTTAACAAACTCATTCCGAATAACATGGAACCGGAGAATTTTCGAATAACACTAGGTTACCTCAACGGGGATATGCACATCCCCAACAATAAGAATATCATATTTCTTCTTGACAGTAGGAAGTGGAAATTCAAAACCTCTAATAGTGATTGTTGAAAATTTTCCAATAGAATTTATATTGTGGACTTGAGGTTGTTTCTTCGGAAAGTGTATCGTATCCTCATTACCATTAACATGAAAAGTGACATTGCCTTTGGTGCAATCAATAACAGCCCCTACAATATTCAAAAAGGGTCTTCCAAGAATAATAGACATACTATCGTCCTCAGGAATATCAAGAATAACAAAGTCCGTTAAAATAGTAATGTTTGCAACCACAATAGGCACATTCTCACAAATACCGACAGGTATAGCAGTTGATTTATCAGCCATTTGCAAAGATATTTCAGTAGGTGTCAACTTATTCAAATCAAGTCTACGATATAAAGAGAGAGGCATAACACTAACACCGGCTCCAAGATCACATAAAGCAGTTTTAACATAGTTTCTTTTAATGGAGCATGGTATAGTTGGTACTGTGGGATCTCCAAGTTTCTTTGGTATTCCCCCCATTAAAAGTGTAATTAGCAAGCATGGTGGAAATTTCAGCTTCCGGTATATTTCTTTTATTAGTAACAATATCTTTCATGTACTTAGCATAAGGATTCATTTTAAGCATATCAGTCAAACGCATACGCAAAAAGATAGGTCTAATTATTTCAGCAAAGCGCTCAAAATCCTCATTATCCTTTTTCTTGGATGGCTTAGGAGGAAAAGACATGGGTTTTTGAACCCAAGGCTCTCTTTCCTTACCGTGTTTCCTAGCAACAAAGTCTCTTTTATCATAACGTTCATTCTTTGATTGTGGGTTATCAAGATCAACATCAGGTTCATCTTCTACATCATTATCATTGCTAGGTTGAGCATCAACATGAACACTATCTTTAACATTATCACTAGTTTCCTGTTCATTACCAAATTGTGTTTCAGCATTAGAAATAGATATATCATTGGGATTCTCAGGTGTGTCAATAATAGGTTCACTAGAAGCATGCAAAGTCCTATCATTTTTCTTTTTCTTCCTCTTAGAAGGACTAGGTGCATCAATATCATTTCTCTGAGAATCTTGCTCAATTCTCTTAGGATGGCCCTCAGGACACAAAGGTTCCTGAGTCATTTTACCACCTCTAGTCATAACTCTAAAAACATTATCATTTTTCTTACTATTTAATTCATTGAACAAATCATTCTGAGCTTTAAGTACTTGTTCTACTTGAGTGGTAACCATAGAAGCATGTTTACTAATAAGTTTTAGTTCACCTTTAACATTAGCCATATAATCACTCAAGTGTTCAATCATGTAAGAATTGCTGTAACATCCCCAATTTTCAATTTGGAATGTTATACATTAGATCATCATTGCATATCATATTTCATTTTGCATTTTGGTTGATCCTAGAAATTCTACACAACTCAATGACCCACGGAGAGAGTTGGGGATTTCGTTGTTTTCATATTTGATTTTCTCAAATTTTGAGAATAGGATCATTTGATTTTATTTAATTTACCATCAATTATTTCTATTACAAAAATATGAGAGAAGGAATAAAATGACTTTCCCAAAATAAAGAAATATTGAGGATTTAATAATAAAATCAAATAAGATTTTATTTCGGAGTTTTTCGGTGTTTTATTTGAATTTAGGAAAAATGTGCGTTTTTCAAAATTGCATTTAGGGCCCAAATAAATGTTCACCTTGTGCGGCTTGATTTTCGAAGCCCGTGAAAATTTATTTCAGAATTTTTGGAGTCCGTTTAGTATTTCTTTTTATTTTTGTTCCGAGTGAAATAATTAAAAAAAAATGAACCGACCTACGGGCCGTGTCCGGATAGGACTCCGGCCCGAGGTGGCCTTTAAAAGCCGGCCCAGCCCCCGGGAGAAACCCTAGCCGCCCAGCCCCAAAGCCGCCGCCGCCACCCGCTCCCGCCCTGCGCCGCCGCCGCCGCTGCCGCCGGACGCCGCCGCCGCCGCCACCGAGGTTCGCCGCGCCTCGACTTCCGTGCCATCGGTTTTTTTGTAAAAAAATTAGATCGGTTTTCGTCGGATTTTTCCATCGGTTTTTTAGATTCGTTTTTTTAAAATAGATCGGTTTTTCCGGTTTATTTAAATAGCGAGCGTTCGTCCGTTCGTTCATTCTAGCGAGCGTTCGTCGTTTTTCTTTTTCTCGGATTAAATCCGCGATTTTCTGATCGCGATTCCTGATCCGATTTTCGTTTTAGTATAACTTTTCTCTCGTTTATCGGAATCAGGCGATTCAAGCGCCTAGAGTTTCGTCTCGAAACCCTCTATCCGTTTAAACAACTTAAACAAGATTTTGCTACTGTAAAATTTTCCCTAGATCCAGATTACTAGAACGAAGTTGTTTTCTTTTGCCGTTTGACTTTCGTTGTTTCGTTCGATTTGATTCTTTTTGCCAACCGGAGTTCTTAAGTTGAACCTTCTGGTTAGATATCTTATTTGAGTTTTACATGTGCATTAGATGAGTACTTATTGTATGCTTGTTTGTTTGTCTGCGATAGAATACCCGGAGTGCGCCGCCTGTTACTTCGAATCGTTAGGTTTCGCGGATCATCAGCAAGGCAAGTAACACTTTGATCATACCTTTTCTACTACCCAGTTTTCTTGCATTAGATCAATCCTCACACATTGCATGATTAGGATCTAATTAAATTGTGGGATGGGAAGTAGATGAGGTAGAACCTATTACCTATTTATTATCAAACCTTTGGGAGTTACTTCTACGTTTGCTTATTATGCCATGCTATGCTAGTAGACGTGGATTGGGTGAGTGATATCCATGACAGATGTGAGATTGTTAATTAATGGTTTATCTAAGGTGGCAACTTAAACACACATCTGGGTGGATTGAGGCACCTGGGTATTCCAGGACTTGCCTGTTTTTCTTTTGGACCGCCACCCAGGCTCAAAGGGATCATGAGACTATTCATACTAGAAACTTCCGTGCAACCACAAGCTATTATGGGCTCTAGCATAGTTGACTAAGTTGTGCGAACTCTTACAGTGGTAGACTAGCAGATGTAGGGGATGTAGGTGGTACGGTCTACCCGATCGTAAGGTGCTAGCGCTTCTGAAAGACTATGTCTCGGTCATCCGTCTTCTCAAACACCATGTAGTGCGAGAAACCAAACGGAGGCGATCGAGTCTTGTGGGCAAAAGTGCGCAAACCTCTGCAGAGTGTAATAAACTAATCATGATTAGCCGTGTCCCTGGTTATGGACATCTTGAGTATCTAGTACTTGGATTATCATGTGAATCTCAACATGTTACTCTAAATTAATTTTGTTGGGTTGTGTTTAATGATGATGCTTAATTGGGATTGAGAATGCTGTCAACCATTCTCAATGTTTAACAACTACCATGATAGTTAAATAAATTTATTCCTTTGATGTACGGAAAAATTGGCTTTACGCAAAACTGTAACCATAGAGCTTTCCACTAGCCAAATATGCATATAGTATAGCTGTTTCATTCTATTACTCTCTATGTGTTACATTGCCAGCATATTCCATGTGCTGACCCGTTTCAGGCTGCAACGTTAATGTTGCAGACTTTTCAGATGACGATTAAGGAGTTTTTAGGTCGTGGTTCTATACTCAGTGATGCCGTTGGAGTTGATGGACTCACTTATCTTCCAAGCCTTCCGCTGTTATCTTTATTAGATGGCCTTAAGCCATATTTATTTGTAATAAGTTCTCTATGGAGACACTCGATGTAATAAGTGTCTGATTGCTACTCTGCTATAAATCCTCCGAGTGCTATGTGGTGTCAGCATTACTGATCCAGGGATGACACCGGAGCACAGAGATCAGACTGTTTGAGGTCTGGTCGCTACAGAGATGGTATCAGAGCACATGCTGACTGTAGGACACGACCACTAAGCTAAAAGACCTAGATCACTATTCACTCTGTTCTCTTCTGACTTCTCACCTTTTCCACTCTTTAGGATGGCGGATGCAAGGAACAAGTTCACGCAATCGGATGAAGATACACCCTTTGGACGTCACTTGAAGGAAGTCACTAGATACCTGAACATAGGAGTACCAAGCTTCACCGGAACCTACAACGCCACTTTACCTGAAGAAGAGCGCTGGATGATTCAAGTTCAAGTTTCAGGAAGGACGTTCATGCCAGTCACTGAGCCCATAGAGTTTTCTTTTGATGCACCAACTTGGAGTCTAGGAAAGAGCATGGCAGCTCACATCGCCATGGGACGCATTGGAGAAGTCTACCGCAAGGATCTCAAGGATACTATCTACCAGATTTGTGGACGCCGAGATGAACACTGGGAGATGATCAGCACCAGGAAGGATAGATCAATCGCCACTTTTATCCAGGAGTTAAACCAGCACATTCGACGACAGGAGAACCATATGTGCGCCGACATGATAGATCTGAAGAAGGCTAAGACTAGAATCAAAGAACTGGAGGAAGAACTCAAGGCTACACGTGAAGATTATGAAGAGGAAATTGAAGTATTGGTGGAGAAGAATGACGACCTGATCAAGAAGATTGGAATATTTATGGGAGGCCCTACGCCAGTAGATGAAGACGAAGAACCCCAGGAGATTAGCCCGGAAGACTACATCATCATCGACGGCACCGACTCGGAACCAGATAGTAGCGATGATGACTATGTTGATGAAGCTGGAGCAGATATCATGGAGTCTGCAACCGAATAATATTTCTAGTAGACCACCTCATCAGTAGTAGTATCCCACCATGTAAATATAGTAGTCCGAGCACTTTTGCGATAGTTAGATCGATTGTATGCCCTTGTTTGATTGAATGAAGTGAATTGTTTGCTTTTGCCTCATGTGCATATGGGTAGTGTTTTCTCTTTAGACCCCCTCTATTCTTACATCTCATCTTTTCTAAACCCTCAGATGCCTCCAAGACGTGACCCCGGATTTGCCTTTCCACCGGAGCTCACCCAGTTGATCCAGCAGCAGAACACATTGATGCAGTTGCTAGTCCAGAATCAGAATCAAGGGAACAACAACAACAACCCACCACCACCACCACCACATGTTGACCACTTAGCCCGTTTTCTTAGGCTGAATCCGCCGGTGTTTTCCAGTAGCACCGAGCCGATAGTAGTAGATGATTGGCTCCACAGGATAGCTAGGGAGTTGACCACAGCAGGATGCATAGATGCAGAGAAGGTGAAGTTTGCCGCACATCAGCTAGAAGGACCCGCAGCCTCATGGTGGGAGAATTTCACAGCCACTTTCCCAATCGACACTGTCACATGGGACCAGTTTCAGCAGGCTTTTCGGACTGCACATGTTTCAGCAGGAGCTATGGCCATGAAGAAGCGTGAGTTTCACAACTTGCGCCAAGGAGGAAGGACAGTTGGCCAGTATGTGGAGGAATTTAGTAAGTTAGCACGTTATGCCCCAGATGACGTTGCAACAGATGCAGCTAAGCAGGAGAAGTTTCTAGAAGGACTGAATGATGAGTTGAGCATGCAGTTGATGGTAGCCACCTTCAACAACTACCAGGAGTTGGTAGATCGTGCTCTTATGATTGAAGGGAAGCAGCAGCAAATTGAGAATCGCAAGAGGAAGTATGGACAAGGAAAGTACAATTCAGGAGCTCAGCAGAAGCCATGTTTTACCCCTAGACCGGGAGGACATTTTCAGCATACCCATGGAGGAGGTAGCTCGCACAATCACAATGGCACCAAGAATGGTAATGGCAATGGAGGAAGCAACAGCCAGAACCGCACCAACCCATCAACCCCAGCTAAGAAGGACCTAAGCCAAGTCACTTGCTTTAAGTGTCAGAAGACCGGACATTATGCCAATGAATGTCCTGAAGGCCAAAATGGCAATGGAAGTTCTGGGAAGAAGCCGAACCCTTTCAACAGGGGACAGGTGAACCACGTTAGCGTGGAGGAGATTGAAGCTTAGCCCGATGCAGTAATAGGTAAGTTTTTGGTTAAGTCATTTACTGCACTCTTCTTTTTGATACTGGTGCATCGCATCCATACATCTCAAGGGGATTTGTGGATAAGTATAACCTATCAACCCAAGCCCTTAGGTCAGCCATGTTAGTAACCTCGCCTGGAGCAGAGTATGTGGCTAGTCTATGGTGTGATCGGTTACCATTAAGGATTGGTAACTATGTTTTCCCCTCAGACCTAATAGTATTGGAATCTCAAGGATTGGATGTGATATTAGGCATGGATTGGTTATCAAAGTATGAAGGGAATATTGAATGTGCTAGTAAGTCAATTTTTCTTACCACCCCAGAAGGGAGAAGGATCAAGTATGTATCCCAACATGTGCCAAAGAGGACTCAAATAAATTGCTTGACAGGAGTTGTGCAGGAGGAAGTACCAGTGGTAAGGGTTTTCCTGAAGTATTTCCAGAAGAGTTGCCAGGCATGCCACCGGATAGAGATATCGAGTTTTTGATTGAGCTATTGCCAGGCACAGGGCCAATATCAAAGAGACCATATAGGATGCCAGCAAAGGATTTGGTGGAAATTAAGAAGCAGATTAAGGATTTACTGGATAAAGGATATATTCGCCCAAGTTCTTCGCCTTGGGGATCGCCAGTACTACTAGTGGAGAAGAAGGATGGATCGTTAAGGATGGTTGTTGATTATCGAGGATTGAATGAAGTAACGATCAAGAACAAGTACCCACTACCAATGATCAACGATCTGTTTGATCGATTGCAAGGAGCTAAGGTATTTTCCAAGATCGATCTGCGATCAGGATACCACCAGTTGAAGATTCGAGAACAGGATATTCCGAAGACAGCTTTTACCACCAGGTATGGGCTGTACGAGTATACCGTTATGTCATTTGGTCTGACTAATGCACCTGCCTATTTTATGAACATGATGAACAAAGTATTTATGGAGTTTTTGGATAAGTTCGTCGTGGTGTTTATTGATGATACCCTGGTTTACTCGAAGAATGAAGAGGAGCATAAGGAGCATTTGCGTTTGGTACTTGGAAAGCTCAGAGAACATCAATTATATGCCAAGTTCAGCAAATGTGAGTTTTGGTTGAAGGAAGTTGGATTCCTCGGACACGTTATATCTGTAGAAGGTATAGCAGTTGATCCCACTAAATTTGATACCATGACCAAGTAGGAAGCCCCAACAACAGTTGGAGAGATTTGGAGTTTTCTTGGACTCGCAGGATACTACCGGAGATTTATTGAGAATTTCTCAAAGATTGCGAAGCCTATGACAGATTTGTTAAAGAAAGATACCAAGTTCATATGGACAGAGGAATGTGAGGCTAGTTTCCAGGAGTTGAAGAAACGTTTGGTTACCTCACCAGTATTGATTTTGCCAGACCAGACCAAAGATTATGAGGTGTATTGCGATGCTTCACGTCGAGGACTTGGAGCGGTGCTTATGCAGGAAGGGAGAGTTGTTTCATATGCCTCAAGACAACTGAAACCTCATGAATTGAATTATGCCACGCATGATTTGGAGTTAGCAGCCGTAGTGCATGCTTTGAAAACATGGAGACATTTCCTCATTGGAAACCATTGTGAGGTGTACACGGATCATAAGAGTTTGAAGTACATTTTCACACAGAAGGAGTTGAATCTCAGACAAAGGAGATGGTTGGAGCTTATCAAGGATTATGATATGAAATTACATTATCATCCCGGAAAGGCTAACGTAGTAGCTGACGCATTAAGCCGTAAGAGCCATGTCAATACCTTAATGACGGGATAAATACCAAGGGATTTAGCGGAAAATCTTCGTGAACTATGTTTGGAAATAGTTCCGAGAGGCTATGTAGCAGCATTGGAGATTTAGTCAACTTCGATGGATAGAATCAGAGAAGCTCAGAAGACTGACAAAGAAATTGCTGCTATTAAGGAGAAACTTAGCAAAGGAAAAGCTAAAGGATTTCGTGAGGATGAGCACGACACCCTATGGTTTGAAGACCGCATTTACGTGCCCAATGACCCGGAGATCAGGAAGTTGATTTTGCAAGCAAGAGGCACACGATTCACCATATTCGATTCACCCAGGAAATACCAAGATGTATTTGGATTTGAAAGATATTTTCTGGTGGACCGCAATGAAGAAGGATATTGCGGAGTATGTAGCAGTTTGTGATGTATGTCAGAGAGTAAAGGCAGAGCATCAGAAGCCAGCAGGATTGTTACAACCATTGCCGATACCTGAATGGAAGTGGGATAAGCTAGGCATGGATTTTATCACGGGATTGCCCATGACTCATTCAGGCTATGACTCGATATGGGTTGTAGTTGATGGATTAACAAAAGTAGCTCATTTCATCCTAGTAAAGACCACTTACACCAGTGCTAAGTTGGCAAAGATATACATGACCAGGATCGTATGTTTGCATGGAGTTCCAAGGAGTATCATATCAGATAGAGGAACCCAGTTTACCTCAAAGTTCTGGAAGCAGTTGCATGAAACTTTGGGAACCAGGCTAGAATTCAGTACAGCTTTTCATCCACAGACAGATGGACAGACCTAGAGAGTAAATCAGATTTTGGAGGATATGCTGAGAGCATGTGTGCTAGATTATGGATCTAGTTGGGATGATAATTTGCCATATGCAGAGTTCTCTTACAACAACAGTTATCAAACCAGTTTAAAGATGGCCCCTTTTGAAGCCTTGTACGGAAGGAGGTGCAGGACACCGTTGTCATGGGGCGAAGTTGGAGACCACCTGTTGTTTGGACCTGACTTGATTAAAGAGTCTGAACAGAAGGTGAAGTTGATTCGCGATAGGCTCAAGGTAGCCCAGTCCAGACAGAAGAGTTATGCAGATTCTAAACGCAAGGAGACAGTTTACGAAGTTGGAGATAGAGCTTATCTTCGAGTATCTCCACTTCGAGGAACAAAGCGTTTTGGAGTTAAAGGGAAGTTAGCACCACAATTTGTAGGACCATATCAAGTTTTGGAACGTATGGGAGAAGTGGCCTACAAGTTGGAATTGCCCGAAGGATTGTCAGGAGTTCATGATGTGTTCCACATTTCCCAGTTAAAGAAATGTCACGCGGAGATGGCTGACATACCGTTGAGAGACACAGTGCCCTTAGAAACTATCCAGTTGGATAACGATTTGACCTACGAGGAGAAACCAATTAAGATCCTCGAGCTTGCCAGCCGAGTTACCCGCATCAAGGTTATCAAGTTTTGCAAAGTTCAGTGGAGCCACCACACAGAGGATGAAGCCACCTGGGAGCGAGAGGAAGATTTGCTCAAGGACCACCCTCACCTATTTTCTAGCCAACCCGAATCTCGAGGGCGAGATTCATCTTAAGGGGGGTAGGTTTGTAACATCCCAAATTTTCAATTTGGAATGTTATACATTAGATCATCATTGCATATCATATTTTATTTTGCATTTTGGTTGATCCTAGAAATTCTACGCAACTCAATGACCCACGGAGAGAGTTGGGGATTTCGTTGTTTTCATATTTGAGTTTTCTCAAATTTTGAGAATAGGATCATTTGATTTTATTTATTTTATCATCAATTATTTTTATTACAAAAATGTGAGAGAGGGAATAAAATGACTTTCCCAAAATAAAGAAATATTGAGGATTTAATAATAAAATCAAATAAGATTTTATTTCGGAGTTTTCGGTGTTTTATTTGAATTTAGGAAAAATGTGCGTTTTTCAAAATTGCATTTAGGGCCCAAATAAATGTTCACCTTGTGCGGCTTGATTTTAGAAGCCCGTAGAAATTTATTTCGGAATTTTTGGAGTCCGTTTAGTATTTCTTTTTATTTTTCTTCCGAGCGAAATAATTAAAAAAACGAACCGACCTACGGGCCGTGTCCGGATAGGACTCCGGCCCGAGGTGGCCTTTAAAAGCCAGCCCAGCCCCCGGGAGAAACCCTAGCCGCCCAGCCCCAAAGCCGCCGCCGCCACCCGCTCCCGCCCCGCGCCGCCGCCGCCGGACGCCGCCGCTGCCGCCGGACGCCGCCATTGCCGCCGTCGAGGTTCGCCGCGCCTCGACTTCCATGCCATCGGTTTTTTTTAAAAATTAGATCGGTTTTCGTCGGATTTTTCCGTCGGTTTTTTTAGATTCGGTTTTTTAAATAGATCGGTTTTTCCGGTTTATTTAAATAGCGAGCATTCGTCCGTTCGTTCGTTCTAGCGAGCGTTCGTCGTTTTTCTTTTTCTCGGATTAAATCCGCAATTTTTCTGATCGCGATTCCTGATCCGATTTTCCTTTTAGTATAACTTTTCGCTCGTTTATCGGAATCAGGTGATTCAAGCGCCTAGAGTTTCGTCTCGAAACCCTCTATCCGTTTAACCAACTTAAACAAGATTTTGCTACTGTAAAATTTTCCCTAGATCCAGATTACTGGAACGAAGTTGTTTTCTTTCGCCGTTTGACTTTCGTTGTTTCGTTCGATTTGATTCTTTTTGCCAACCGGAATTCTTAAGTTGAACCTTCTGGTTAGATCTCTTATTTGAGTTTTACCTGTGCATTAGATGAGTACTTATTGTATGCTTGTTTGTTTGTCTGCGATAGAATACCCGGAGTGCGCCGCCTGTTACTTCGAATCGTTAGGTTTCACGGATCATCAGCAAGGCAAGTAACACTTTGATCATACCTTTTCTACTACCCAGTTTTCTTGCATTAGATCAATCCTCACACATTGCATGATTAGGATCTAATTAAATTGTGGGATAGGAAGTAGATGAGGTAGAACCTATTACCTGTTTATTATCAAACCTTTGGGAGTTACTTCTACGTTTGCTTATTATGCCATGCTATGCTAGTAGACGTGGATTGGGTGAGTGATATCCATGACAGATGTGAGATTGTTAATTAATGGTTTATCTAAGGTGGCAACTTAAACACACATCTGGGTGGATTGAGGCACCTGGGTATTCCAGGACTTGCCTGTTTTTCTTTTGGACCGCCACCCAGGCTCAAAGGGATCATGAGACTATTCATACTAGAAACTTCCGTGTGCAGCCACAAGCTATTATGGGCTCTAGCATAGTTGACTAAGTTGTGCGAACTCTTACAGTGGTAGACTAGCAGATGTAGGGGATGTAGGTGGTATGGTCTACCCGATCGTAAGGTGCTAGCGCTTCTGAAAGACTATGTCTCGGTCATCCGTCTTCTCAAACACCATGTAGTGCGAGAAACCAAACGGAGGCGATCGAGTCTTGTGGGGAAAAGTGCGCAAACCTCTGCAGAGTGTAATAAACTAATCATGATTAGCCGTGTCCCTGGTTATGGACATCTTGAGTATCTAGTACTTGGATTATCATGTGAATCTCAACATGTTACTCTAAATTAATTTTGTTGGGTTATGTTTAATGATGATGCTTAATTGGGATTGTGAATGCTGTCAACCATTCTCAATGTTTAACAACTACCATGATAGTTAAATAAATTTATTCCTTTGAAGTAGGGAAAAATTGGCTTTACACAAAACTGTAACCATAGAGCTTTCCACCAACCAAATATGCATATAGTATAGCTGTTTGATTCCATTACTCTCTATGTGTTACATTGCCAGCATATTCCATGTGCTGACCCGTTTCGGGCTGGAACGTTAATGTTGCAGACTTCTCAGACGATGATTAAGGAGTTTTTAGGTCATGGTTCTATACTCAGTGATGCCGTTGGAGTTGATGGACTCACTTATCTTCCAAGCCTTCCGCTATTATCGTTATTAGATGGCCTTAAGCCATATTTATTTGTAATAAGTTCTCTATGGAGACACTCGATGTAATAAGTGTGTGATTGCTACTCTGCTATAAATCCTCTGAGTACTGTGTGGTGTCAGCATTACTGATCCAGGAATGACACCGGAGCACAGAGATCAGACTGTTTGAGGTCTGGTCGCTACAATTGCGTTTTAATTGTCTACCAAAATAAGCATCGAAGTCTTCTTGCTTAACCATAAAGTTATCAAACTCATCCATACATTGGCTAGCAAACTTAGTAGGAGGGATTTCAGCTTTATCATATCTATAGAGAGAATTTACCTTTACTACCTGTGTCGGGTTATCAAGACCATGTGTTTCTTCAATAGGTGATGGATTAAAACCATATATTTCTTCAATATGCGGTAAATTAAGACCATGTATTTCTTCAATAGGAGGTAAATTCTTAACATCTTTAGCTTTAATAACCTTTTCTTTCATAGATTTCTTTGCCTCTTGCATATCTTCAGGACTGAGAAATAGAACACCTCTTTTCTTCGGAGTTGGTTTAGGAATAGGCTCAGGAGCTGGGTCAGAAAGTGTCCAATTATTTTCATTTGTCAACATATTATTTAATAGAATTTCAGCTTCATCTGGTGTTCTTTCCCTGAAAACAGAACCAGCACAACTATCCAGGTAATCTCTGGAAGCATCGGTTAGTCCATTATAAAAGATATCAAGTATTTTATTTTTCTTAAGAGGATGATCAGGCAAAGCATTAAGTAATTGGAGAAGCCTCCCCCAAGCTTGTGGGAGACTCTCTTATTCAATTTGCACAAAATTATATATATCCCTTAAGGCAGCTTGGTTCTTATGAGCAGGGAAATATTTAGCAGAGAAGTAATAAATCATATCCTGGGGACTACGCACACAACTAGGATCAAGAGAATTAAACCATATCTTAGCATCACCCTTTAATGAGAACAGAAATATTTTAAGGATATAAAAGTAGCGAGTTCTCTCGTCATTAGTGAACAGGGTGGCTATATCATTTAATTTAGCAAGATGTGCCACAATAGTTTCAGATTCATAGCCATAAAAAGGATCAGATTCAACCAAAGTAATTATATCAGGATCAATAGAGAATTCATAATCCTTATCAATAACAAAGATAGGTGAAGTAGCATAAGCAGGATCATATTTCATTCTAGCATTCAGAGTTTTTTAAGCTTAGCTAATAATTTCTTAAGATCACTTCTATCATTGCATGCAAGAAAGTCTCTTTTAGTTTCTTCATCCATAACATAGCCCTCAGGCACAACAGGCAATTCATATTTATTAGGAGAGCCTTCATCATCACTTTCATCAATATTATCAGTTTCAATAATTTCATTCTCTCTAGCCCTAGCAAGTTGTTCATCAAGAAATTCACCAAGTGGCATAGTAGTATCAAGCATAGAAGTAGTTTCATCATAAGTATCATGCATAGTAGAAGTGGCATCATCAATAATATGCGACATATCAGAATTAATAGCAGAAGTAGGTTTAGGTGTCGCAAGCTTACTCAAAATAGAAGGTGAATCAAGTGCACAGGTAGATGGCAGTTCCTTACCTCCCCTCGTAGTTGAGGGATACATTTTTGTTTTTGCGTCTTTCAAGTTCTTCATAGTGACCAGCAGATATAAATCCCAAGTGACTCAAAGAATAGAGCTATGCTCCCCGGCAACGGCGCCAGAAATTAGTCTTGATAACCCACAAGTATAGGGGATCACAATAGTTTTCGAGGGTAGAGTATTCAACCCAAATTTATTGATTTGACGCAAGGGGAGCCAAAGAATATTCTCAAGTATTAGCAGCTGAGTTGTCAATTCAACCACACCTGGATAACTTAATATTGGCAGCAAAGTATTTAGTAGCAAAGTAATATGATAGTGGTGGTAACGGTGGTAAAAGGTAATGGTAGCAAAAGTAATATTTTTGGTATACTGTAGTGATGATAACAATAGCAACGGAAAAGTAAATAAGCGAAGAACAATATATGGAAAGCTCGAAGGGAATGGATCGGTGATAGAGAATTATGCCGGATGTGGTTCGTCATGTAACAGTCATAACATAGGGTGACACAGAACTAGCTCCAATTCATCAATATACTGTAGGCATGTATTCCGAATATAGTCATACGTGCTTATGGAAAAAATTGCATGCCATCTTTTGTCCTACCCTCCCGTGGCAGCGGGGTCCTATTGGAAACTAAGCGATATTAAGGCCTCCTTTTAATAGAGTACCAGACCAAAGCATTAACACATAGTGAATACATGAACTCCTCAAACTACAGTCATCACCGAGAGTGGTCCCGATTATTGTCACTTCGGGGTTGCCGGATCATAACACATAGTAGGTGACTATAGACTTGCAAGATAGGATCAAGAACTCACCATGAAAACATAATAGGTTTAGATCTGAAATCATGGCACTCGGGTCCTAGTGACAAGCATTAAGCATAGCAAAGTCATAACAACATCAATCTCAGAACATAGTGGATACTAGGGATCAAACCCTAACAAAACTAACTCGATTACATGATAAATCTCATCCAACCCATCACCATCGAGCATGCCTATGATGGAATTACTCACGCACGGCGGTGAGCATCATGAAATTGGTGATGGAGGATGGTTGATGATGACGACGGCGACGGATTCCCCTCTCTGGAGTCCCGAACGGACTCCAGATCAGCCCTCCCGAGAGAGTTTAGGGCTTGGCGGCGGCTCCATATCGTAAAACGCGATGAATCTTTCTCCTTTATTTTTTTCTCCCCGAACATAGTTGAGGTCGGTGGAGCTCCAGGGGGCCCACGAGGCAGGGGGCGCTCCCAGAGGGGGGGGCAGGCGCGCCCCCACCCTCGTGACTAGGGTGTGGGCCCCTGGCCTTGATTCTTTCGCCAGTATTTTATATATATTCCAAAATAATTCTCCATTGATTTTCAGGTCATTCCGAGAACTTTTATTTCTACACAAAAATAACACCATGGCAATTCTACTGAAAACAGCGCCAGTCCGTGTTAGTTCCATTCAAATCATGCAAGTTAGAGTCCAAAACAAGAGCAAAAGTGTTTGGAGAAGTAGATACGACGGAGACGTATCAGTAACTACCCCTAGTATATATAGAGATGGTCTTGGAAGCATGGCAGAGAGAACGAGGAGGCAGCAGTGCCACAGATCAGTGAGGTGGCGTGAACAGACCGTTGCTAGCTGGTGTAGAGAACGAGGAGGCTATGGATCGGTGAGGTGGCGCAAGCCAGACCCTTGTTGACTAGTGGGCACCCCTAGGGCGTTTAATGACATGACGATGGTGATAGCAGGTTTCCAACAACTAAAACTAAAAGGAACATCAATCGTTTATTTATATGGATCACCGACCTTTCACAAAATATTAACAAAGGCAGCGCAAAGTTATGAGTTTGAGTTGCTCTTTTTTGGATTCAAGGAAAAAAATTTGTACTGAGCTTATATAAGTTTGAGCTGCTCTTTTTTTGGATTCAAGCAAACAAATTTGACCTGCACATGTTGTTATATTGAGCTTTGAGGAGGACCAAAAAAGAAGAAGGCCAGAGGATTACTCTCAACTGCCCATGTCATCTGTTCATCTTTCTTATGCTCAGCCTTATTTGATGCTCATGTTCATGTCCATCAGGATTTTCTTCTCATAAACTCTTAACAAGAACAAAAAAAATACAATATTCTATCCCTAAACTTGAACTAATTGGTTTGGTCTGGACAAAAGGCAAATATGGCTATTGTACTGTACAACATGGCAGCAACTCACACAAGACCGAAACATTTAGACCTGTATTTCCAAGATCAAATGTAGACAACAAAAAAAAGTGTTCAAAGACAAAAACACAGCAGTTGAAAAAGATTTAATTTGCAACATTAGGGTACCGAACAAAACCACTAAACATTGCATCCTACACAGTGCAACAATCAAGTTGCAATTTCCAAAATAGTGATAAATTAACAAAATAGAAGAGTTCAAAGTTATAGGATCCTCTCTCATGGTCCACAACACAACACTCAACTCGACCACACTCAACTTCTCGTCCAGATTGTATGTCTGGTTCTATGATATGTAGATACCAATTCACATGTTTGCAGAAGCATTGCAAGGTTCAAAAGTGTCAGCAACAACCAGATGAATTTTCGCCTTGGTTTCTTCAGGGCTCTCTTTTTGTATTGCCTGGCCACCATGGACATGGTTGGGTCCTTGCTGCACAAAAAAACCTAGCATAACTATTAGGCTTTAAGCCTTGGAACATGACTAGCTAAGGAGAAACTACCAGGCATGCGATGAAATACCAAGTTATTCCGAGCCTAGAAATTTTAAACTCAACGCAATCACTACATGATACTATAGTAATCAAATAACCAATGGAGCGAGTTATCAACTACTTGGATAGTTCCATACAGAATGTAACCACATAAAAATCATCAACTACAAGAGGTGGAAGCCAACCACATCAAAATCAACAGCTAAGAGAGGTAAAGTGAGAGGAAAGTGCAGGGCAAAAGCACACAAAAAGGATCTAGCACCTCAGAATCATCATCACTAATAGAGGCACACAAAAGGTGGGTAAAAGAAATAGGCAAACAAGTTACATATCCAGTTGTTAAACAGAACCTAACCATCCACAAACCAACCATGATCATTAACAGAGACAATATCGCTAAGCATCAACATGTCGACAGTAACAATAAGGCACCATAGGCCAGACCACAGGCGCTACTACATCATATGAACAGTACAAGATCAATCAGAGCTCACTTGTCAAAGCATCACTCGGAAGATAATAACTCATTGTCAAGCTCACTAGTACATGTGACTGACTTCATACTTGACATTTCATAGTTAACTTAAAGCAATCGACATCGTGAGAAAAAAGAATACAAATAATAGGCAAGGCAATAGTGCAGATCGCCATAGACACATCCTTGCCGCTTCACTTGTCAAAACTTAAAGACCCTAACACTCAAATATGCCTGGTAATTGACAAAGTAACCAAGCAGAGACCCTTGAGATGCAAGATTTCTAGTCTTGGTAGAAGGTGACATTCTAAACCACTACTAAAATGGTAGGGTGAACTAATTGAGGTGAAGCTACTGCCAAACTGAAATGGATGGGCACGTCGACGACAGCAACGGCGGTAGCTGCTGCGTCGTCAATGTCATTGCCAACGTGCATGCTGGAGCTGGAGGACCTTGGAGATGACTACCTCGAGGAGCTGCCCACCTTGTCCGATATGCATGATACGGGTCCATCATGGTCATGGTGAACCAACACCTCATGCCTGCCACCATTGCGCATCTATCTCTTTCCGTGAGAGCGATGCTACAGAGACACAGCAGTGAGCCAGCGACCCTGCAAAACCGCTGTACCATGAGCTTGTATTCTACTATGATCGTGTAATTCATTCAGAATTTCTTTTTGTTCCTTTGGATGATTCGTCTCTGAAAATACAATTGTGAACGAACTTGTGGTTGAATGGTTAGAAGAGTTATGATATCCGTCCCTCCATGGATCAAGCCTGGTCAACTCATGAGCATTTTCACCAAGAAATGGCATCCACTATCATTGTTACCGATGGAAACAAAAAACAAAACCCTCTATAAATTGCATCCACAACATGGTTTCTATATCACTAATTTTGTCTTTTTCTGAGAGGAAACTGCTGCCTTATTATTATTTAGTTCATGGCACCATCAGCCACTATAACATCTCGAATACAAGTCGGAGAAACACTAAACCAAAATTTTCATAAATTCAAAAGGCAACCCTCCCTAGCTAAGTTGTGAGGAGCTTTGTTCGCTGTTCGCCTGGCCCAAGCCAATCGATACTCGTCGATGCCTGACAACATCTCTTTTATCTCTTGTACAAGAGGACCAAACATGGATTGGTTAATATCACCTGAGTAATGTACCTGCGCCACAAGTTGGTTGTTAGTTTCGAGAACAAGCTTCTTGGCGCCAACTTCATTCGCAAGTTGCACTCCTTGACGACAAGTGAGCAGCTCCGCATGTTCAGGAACAACGATAGTGGCGAAATAATGACATGCTCTAGCTTTGAAGATCCCGTGATGATCACTCACCACAGCTCCGCCGCCACCCCCTGCTCCCTGTTTCGTCAAAGACCCACCTACATTAACTTCGAATGCATCTAGTGAAGCAACCACCCATCTAGCTTCTTTTGTGTATCAACAACCTCTGGAGGCATGAACTCAGTAGCTGCACCATGGTCCTTGTGCACAAGCTCTAAGTAGACCTTGGCATAAGGGCACCTCCAAAATTTGTGGAGCATAGCTTCTTCCCAATCACATGCCAAACAAAAAATTCGAGGTTTTATACAACGGCGTGCAGCTCAACTCCCATGGCCAAGGCATTCTTCAGCATCCATTTCTCTCCGTGAGAGCGATGCTACATAGACGCAACAGCGAGCCAGCGACATCGTAGAACCGTTGTACCATGAGCTTGTATTCTATCATGATCATGCAATTCATGCAGATTTTTTGTTCCTTTGCATGATTTGTCTATGAAAATACAACCGTGAATGAACTTATGGTTGAATGGTTATAAGAGTTATGATATCCAGCCCTCCAGGGATCAAACCTGGCCAACTCATGAGCATTTTCACCAAGAAATGACATCCACTATTATTGTTACAGAAGGAAACAAAAACGAAACCCTATATATCAACTGGGTCCACAACATGGTCTCTCTAGCACTAATTTTGTCTCTCTCTTTTTAGAGGAAACTGCTGCCTTATTATTACTTAGTTCATGTCACTATCGCCACTATAACATCTCGAGTACAAGTTGGAGAAGCACTAAACCAAAATTTGCATAAATTCATAAGGTTGCCCTCCCTAGCTAAGTGGTGAGCAGCTTTGTTCCCAGTTTGCCTGGCCCAAGCCACTCGATGCTCGTCAACGCCTCACAACATCTCTTTTATCTCCTGGACAAGAGGACCAAACCTGGATTGGTCGATATCACCTGAGTTATGTACCTGCGCCAGAAGTTGGATGTCAGTTTCGAGAACAAGCTTCTTGGTGCCAACTTCTATCGCAAGTTGCACTCCTTGACGAGATGCAAGCAGCTCCGCATGTTTAGGAACAATGATATTGGTGAAAGAATGACATGCTCTAGCTCTGAAGATCACGCGGTGATCACTCACCACATCCCCCCACCACCCCTACTCCCTGTTCCTTCAAAGACCCATGCCCATCAACATTAACTTTGAGGTAGCTTTTCGTCGGTGGCGTCAAACGATACTCTATGTGCACCGTCAGAGCTGTCCCCTTCAATGCATGGACCTCTGTCCATTCGTCAATTCGGCATCACACCCGAGCAACCACATCACGAGCTCGTTCAAACACCCTTGTATGTCTAACGTTGTTTTGCACTAGCCACTTGTGATAACGACTCATGATCATAATAGCTCTTCCCGGCTCCTTGTGTGAACGCATCCAGTCAAGCAACCACCCATATAGCTTCCTCTATGTATCAACAAACTTTGGAGGCATGAACTCGGTAGCTGCACCACGGTCCATGTGCACAAGCTCCCAGTAGAGCTTGGCATAAGGGCACCTCCAGAATCAGTGCAGCACCGATTCTTCCCAAATACACGTCAAACAAAAAATTTGAGGTTTTTTATGGCAGAGGTTTTACGGAGCTCAGCTCCCACGGCCAAGCCATTCTTCAACATCCTCCCACTACTAGGAAAAAGCATATAGGTAGAATATTACTAGTAGCGCTGGTTAAGGCCACAATGCTAGTGTTAAGTACCAATAGCGCTGTGCAGGACAAGTGCTACTGGTACAAACTTAGCAGCAGCGCTGATTAGAAGGAACGACGCTACTGTTAAGTGGGCCACACCACACCGCCCATGTTAGGAGACACTAGCAGTGCTTGACGATGACATGTACCTAGGGTAGGGTCCCATGCCTGACCTACATGCCCTACCCAAGGACACTACACAAGAGTCCAAGACCTACAAAGTTAGAAAGGAGGTACCGACTGGAATGACGACAACATGCAAGTCACTTGATAGAAGATCCACTCGGTTACCAAACTCCACTCGACCACCATTATTCACTTGGAGTACCTAGTTTCACTTGAAGAACAGAAGACCTAGAGTCACCTCAGGATGGCAACGGTCAGGCAATCAACTCGTCACTATAACCATTAAATACGGGTGTTTCCAGTAACGTGCCAATCCCGTGCCAATCACACTCCACTGAGAAATTCAATATTGGATTTGGTTCTTGATTCTGACTAGGTCAATAACTTTTCAAATCAATCAGCCCATAAAACCGTGCCAATCCCGCGCACCCTCTCGCCATGTAGAAAAAAGAAATATCAACATCTGATACTTTAGCACCAATATAGTACATGCAACTGAAGGAAATATGCCCTAGAGGCAATAATAAAGTTGTTATTTTATATTTCCTTATTCATGATAAATGTTTATTATTCATGCTAGAATTGTATTGATCAGAAACTTAAATACATGTGTGAATACATAAACAAATACTGTGTCCCTAGTAAGCCCATAGTAGACTAGCTCGTTGATCAAAGATGGTTAAGGTTTCCTAACCATAGATATGTGTTGTCATTTGATAATGGGATCACATATATTAGGAGAATCATGTGATGGACAAGACCCATCCATTAGCTTAGAATATTGATCGTTCAGTTTATTGCTATTGCTTTCTTCATGTCAAATACATATTCCTTCGACTATGAGATCATGCAACTCCCGGATACTAGAGGAATACCTTGTGTGCTGTTAAACGTCACAACGTAACTGGGTGATTATAAAGATGCTCTACAAGTATCTCCGAAGGTGTTTGTTGGGTTGGCATAGATCAAGATTAGGATTTGTTATGACCCACAAGTATAGGGGATCTATGTAGTCCTTTCGATAAGTAAGAGCGTCGAACCCAACGAGGAGCAGAAGGAAATGATAAGCAGTTTCAGTAAGGTATTCTCTGCAAGCACTGAAGTTGTCGGTAACAGATAGTTTTGTGATAAGGTAATTTATAACGGGTAACAAATAATGAAAGTAAATAAGGTGCAGCAAGATGGCCCAATCCTTTTTGTAGCCAAGGACAAGCCTGGACAAACTCTTATATAAAGGAAAGCGCTCCCGAGGACACATGGGAATTATCGTCAAGCTAGTTTTCATCACGTTCATATGATTCGCCACTACTAGGGAAAACCTTATACACAGAATCTTAGCAGCAGCGCGACACAAAAAGAAGCGCTACTGCTAATTAGTAGTAGCGCGGGTTTTTACCCCTCGCTACTACTAAGCGGTCTCTGCCGTGCTCCCCGACACATACCATAGTAGTAGCGAGGGGTATAAACCCGCGCTACTACTAAGTTGATAGTAGTAGCGCGGTTTTATGCCCCTCGCTACTGCTAAGTACGAGGTAGGTGAAGTCGCCATATCCTCGGCCGAATCCCCATCTCCTCTCCCAAATCCCTCCTCTCTTCCACCATTCTCTCCTCTCACTTTCCATACGCTCTCACATGGACCTCTTGCCCATGCGCCCATCCATCTCCGTGGCGCCGAAAGAGGCCACCGCCTCGCGCCACCGGCGTCTAAGAGCTCGCCAGTCTTCCACCGACGTCTAGGAGGCCGCCGCCCGGCGCCACCACACCGGAGCACCTCACCACCGGTGACTAGCTCCGCTGCTCCCTACACCACCTTCCTTTCTCCCTCGGTTTTCCTTTCCTCTCTCTCCCTCTGGTTTGACTCACCCTCCCATGTCCATGCCCGTGCAGGTCGTATCCATGGACGACCCGGAGCTATCTGGCATGGTCAGGAAGAGGAGCCCCACGCCGCGGCCTGGCTCTGCGATAGAAACGGGCCCTCTCCAACAGCCACTGCTGGATCTGGTCTTCCGCTGCCCGTTCATGCCTCCTGCAACGCCAATCATCGCTAGATCGAACCACTGCTACCATTGACAACACGCACGGGATCGAGATTTTTTTTTTGAAAGTAATAGCAGTAGCGCGGGATATAAGACCCGCTATAGCTAATTAGCAGTAGCGTTGTTTGCAACGCACGCTACAGCTAACCATGTATAGCAGTAGCGTGTGTCAACACGCGCTACTGCTACAAGTTAGTTGTGGCGCTGTATCAGTAGCGCGGGCACCCGCGCTACTGATACACCCAAAACCCGCGCTGCTGCTAGGCTTTTCCCTAGTAGTGCGCGTTTGGTACTTTGATAATTTGATATGTGGGTGGACTGGTGCTTGGATACTGTCCTTCCTTGGGCAAGCATCCCACTTATGATTAACCCCTATTGCAAGCATCCACAACTACAAAAGAAGTGTTAAGGTAAACCTAACCACAAAATGAAACATATGGATCCAAATCAGCCTCTTACGAAGCAACTCATAAACTAGAGTTTAAGCTTCTGTCACTCTAGCAACCCATCATCTACTTATTACTTCCCAATGCCTTCCCCTAGGCCCAAACAATGGTGAAGTGTCATGTAGTCGACGTTCACATGACACCACTAGAGGAAAGACAACATACATCTCATCAAAATATAGAACGAATACCAAATTCACATGACTACTTATAGCAAGACTTCTCCCATGTCCTCAGGAACAAATGTAACTACTCACAAATCATATTCATGTTCATAATCATAGGGGTATTAATATGCATAAAGGATCTGAACATACGATCTCCCACCGAATAAACCAACTAGCATCAACTACAAAGAGTAATCAACACTACTAGCAACCCACAAGTACCAATCTGAGGCTTTGGGACAAAGATTGGATACAAGAGATGAACTAGGGTTTGAGATGAGATGGTGCTGGTGAAGTTGTTGATAGAGCTTGACCCCTCCCGCTGAGATGACGATGGTGATGATTTCCCCCTCCCGAAGGGAAATTTCCCCGGTAGAATAGCTCCGCCGGAGCCCTAGATTGGTTCCGCCAAGGTTTCCCCTCGTGGTGGCGGAGTTTTGTCCTGTGAGCTAGCTTATGATTTTTTCCTGGACGAAAGACCTCATATAGTAGAAGATGGGCATCAGAGGCCTGCCAGGGGGTCCACGCCCCCCTCTGGTACTTCTTTCCCCCAATATGTTTTATATATTCTGAAAATAATTCCCATGCAGTTTCAGGACTTTTGGAGTTGCGCAGAAATAGGTCTCTAATATTTGCTCGTTTTCCAGCCCAAAATTCCAGCTGCCGGCATTCTCCCTCTTCATCTAAACCTTGTAAAATAAGAGAGAATAGGCATAAGTATTGTGACATAATGTGTAATAACAACCCATAATGCAATAAATATCGATATAAAAGCATGATGCAAAATGGACGTATCAATTTGTCACTCCGAGTATCGGAGAGGTATCTCTGGGCCCTCTCGGTAATGCACATGATAAGAAGACTTGCAAGCAAAGTAACTAATGAGTTAGCTACAGGATGATGTATTACGAAATGAGTAACGAGACTTGCCGGTAACGAGATTGAACTAGGTATGAAGATACCAAGGATTGAATCTCGGACAAGTAACATACCGATGACAAAGAGAATAACGTATGTTGTCATAACGGTTCGACTGATAAAGATCTTCGTAGAATATGTAGGAGCTAATATGAGGATCCAGGTTCCGCAATTGGTTATTGACCGGAGAGGTGTTTCGGTCATGTCTACATAGTTCTTGAACCTGCAGGGTCCGCACGCTTAACGTGCGATGACGATTTAGTATTATATGAGTTATGTGATTTGGTGACCGAATGTTGTTCGGGGTCCTAGATGATATCACAGACATGACAAGGAGTCTCGAAATGGTCGAGAGGTAAAGATTGATATATAGGATGATAGTATTCGGACACCGGAAGTGTTCTGGGTATTTATCGGAGTACCAGGAGGGTTACCGGAACCCCCGGGTGGAATAATGGCCTTATGGCCCATAAGATGGGAGCACACCAGCCCACAGATTTTAACAACTTAGCACAAGTCAAGATTCATGTGGTTGGATGTAACATCCCAAATTTTCAATTTGGAATGTTATACATATATCATTCATGCATATCATATTTTATTGCATTTCGTTTTGCGATCCTCGAAATCCTAAGCGACTCAAGGACCCTCAGAGAGAGTTGGGGATTTCCCAGTTTTCATATTTGAGTTTTATCAAATATTGAAACGAGGATTTTGGTTTTAATTATTTTTCTCTCCGAAAATATTTTATATTAAAATACATGAGAGGAGATAATATGACTTCTCCAATATAAATGAAATATTGGAGGAAAAAGATTAAAATCAAATATTTGATTTTATCCAGAGTTTATTGCTATTTTATTTGAATTAGAAAAATTGCACATTTTTCAAAGTTGCATTTTAGGGCCAAGAAAATGTTCATCTTGTTCTAAATATTTTATTTAGACGGCGAAAATTTGTTTTGGCATTTGTAGAATTTTATTTTATTTCCTAGGAGTTTTTTTATTTTCGGCGGAATTATTTTTTTAAAAAGGTGCGCACTGGCTAACTGGGTCGAAGTCCAGCCGCCGGTCCATTCCCCCGCGCCGCCGTCTCCTTCCAGGAGACCAAGCCGCCGCCGCCTCGGACGAGGAGTCCGGCCGGGACTCCCCTCGCCGCTGCCTTGGCCCCTCCTCCAAGCCGCCCCCCTCTCCTAAATACCCCGCCCACGGAGCCCCACCACCACCACCCACCCCACCGCCCGCAGCCGCGCCGTCGCCTCTGTCGCGCCTCGCCGTCGCCGCTGCAGTGCTGCCGCCGCCTCTCTCCGCGCTGCGCCGTCATCGCCCCGCCGCTGCAGTCCGCCGCCCCGTCGCCGCAGCCCCGCCTCGCCGGAGCTACACCGGAGGTACCACCGCCGTTCGTCGCCGCCATTTTTTTGAAAACCGCTTCGTTTTTTTAAAAGAAAAACCCTAGTTCATTTTTTTAGATTGGTTCGCCGGTTTTCTCGGTTTATCTTTTTAGCGGACGTTCGTCCGTACTTTTGTTTTAACGAACATTCATTCGTTAGTCTGTTCGTCAGTTTTCTTTTTCTCAGTTTTTCTGCGATTATTTTCGATCGTGATTTCTGATCCGATTTTTGTTTTAGTTTATCTTTTCGCTCGTTTGTCGGAATCAGGTGATTCAAGCGTCTAGATCTTCGTCTCGAAATCCTCTTTCCGTTTAACCAACTTGAACAAGCTTTTGCTACTGTAAAATTTGACCTTAGTCCAGATTAGTAAACAGATCTCGTTTCTTTCGCAGTTTGAGTTTCGTTGCTCTGTTTGATTTGATTCTTTTCGCAAACCGGAGTTCTTAAGTTGAACTTTCTGGTTAGATCTTCTTATTTGATTTTTACCCGTGTTTCTTTGCTTGATTTCTTATGTATGCTATTGTTTGTTTGCGATAGAACACCCGGAGTGCAAAGCGTGCTACTACGAGTCCCTAGGTTTTGCGGATCATCAACAAGGCAAGTAACACTTTGATCATACCTCTTTATCACCCAGTTTTTATGCATTAGTTCCAATCCTCAAACATTGCATGATTAGGATGTGATTAACATGTGGGTTGGGAAGCAGTTGATGAGGTAGAACATATTTCCCTGTTATATTCAAACCCTTGGGTGTTACTTCTACATATTGCTTATATTGTTATGCTATGCTCGTAGACGTGGTTTGGGTGAGTGAAATCCATGACAGATGTGAGATTGTTAATTAATGGTTTAACTTAAGGTGGCAACTTGAATACACATCTGGGTGGATTGTTTGTTGGGCACCTGGAGAATCCAGTGTTGTCCTAGGATATCCCGGAGTACCCGTGTGATAATCCTATGGTCCTCCACCCGGGCTCAAAGGGAACTGAGATATTTTCATGCTAGAGACTTCCGTGTGCAGCCACAAGCTATTATGGGTTCTAGCATAGTTGAGTAAGTTGCGTGAAGCTCCCGAAGAGGTGGATCAGCAGGTAGTGGGATGTAGGTTTGGTATGGTCTGCCTGGAGTATGGGGTTAATGCTTCTGAAAGACTTTGTCTCGGTCATCCGTTTCTCAAACACCTTGTAGTGTGAGAAATCCAACGGAGGAGATCGGGTCTTGTGGGAAAAGTGTGCAAACCTCTGCAGAGTGTATAAACTAATCATGGTTAGCCGTGTCCCCGGTTATGGAAATCTTGAGTATCTAGTACTTGGAGTATCCTAAGTATCTCATCACTCTAAACTAATATTGTTGGGTTGTTAATTACTTTAATTGGGATTGAGTTGGAGGAACCTTCTCAATGATGTTTCAACTACCATGATAGTTAAATAAAATCTATTCCTTTGTTGTAGGGAAAAATTGGCTTTTCGCAAAAAAACTGTAACCATAGAGCTTTCCACCAGCCAAATATGCATGCAGTGATAGTATTATTCTGTTCTTGCTCTACTGTGTTACTTTGCCAGCATATTCCATGTGCTGACCCGTTTTTGGGCAGCAACGTATTATGTTGCAGACTTTTTATACGAGGAGTAAGGTTCGTTAGGTCATTGCCGTGCAGCTCAGCTATGCCGTTGGAGTTGATGGACTCACTTTATCTTCCAAGCCTTCCGCTATTATCGTATTAGATGGCCTTAAGCCATATTTATTGTAATAAGTTCTCTTTTGAGACATTCGATGTAATAATTGTGTGATTGCTACTCTGTTATAAATCCTCGAGTACTGTGTGTCTCAGCATTACCGATCCAGGGATGACACTGAAGCATAGAGACTTGGCCGTTTGAGGTCGGGTCGCTACATTGGAATGGAATGTCTTGACCTCAACACAAGTGTAGGTGGTTATCCCTCAGAAAATGTATGTTGGAAGTGTAGGCATGTTCTGATGGCTCTCTCCACGAATGAAGAGTGGGTGGAGGGGTATATATAGCCTCCACACAAAATCTAACCATTACACACAAATCACCAAACTCGGTGGGACCGAATCATGAAACTCGCTCAGACCGATTTAGTTCAAAATGTGAACGTTAGGATTTTCGGTGGGACCGACATGTCAACTCGGTGGGACCGATTCCATTAGGGTTAGGGCATAACGTAATCTCGGTGAGACCGATTACTCAAACTCGATGGGACCGATTTTGGTAATAGGCAAACAGAGAGTTGGTCAGGCAAACTCGGTGGGACCGATTCGCTCAACTCGGTTAGACCAAAACGTTATGAAGGGGAAACAAAGAGTTTGCATTGAAATATCGGTGGGACCGGTCGCTCATCTTGGTTGGACCGAAACGTTACGAAGGGAAACAAAGAGGTTGCAATCCCATCTTGGTGAGACCGAGATCCCTATCGGTGAGACCGAAATGACTAGGGTTTGTGGCAGTGGCTATGTCAAGTGAACTCAGTGGCGCCGGGTAGGAAATTTCGGTGGGGCCGAGTTTGACTTTTGGTTTGGGAAATATGTGGATATGAGAAAGTAGTTGAGGGTTTTGGAGCATATCACTAAGCATTTTGAGCAAGTAACTCATTAAGCAACACCTCATCCCCTTTTAATAGTATTGGCTTTTCCTATGGACTCAATGTGATCTTGGGTCACTAAAAGTAAAATGTAGAGTCTTGAGCTTGAGCCAACATGTGTTCTTAGTATTTTGAGGGGTCCACTTCTGATTCATGCCATGCCAAACATTGGGATTTCCTGAAATATTTATCTTGAAATAGCATTAGCTCAATGGGCTATATGTTGTTAGGAATTACCAAAACCACCTAGGGATAGTTGCACTTTCAATCTCCCCTCTTTTGGTAATTGATGACAACATATAGATCAAAGCTTCGACAGATGATAATAAGATTGAAAAACATCGTCGCTTTGAGAAGTATGTGATAAGCAAGAACTCCCCCTAAATTTGTGCATTGTTTAAAATTTGCTTTTGAATGCAAATGCACAATCGATTAGGATCATGGGTCACTGTTCCATGTCACATACATCTTGGTGGAGCGCTCAAAATGATAGAAATTAAAAGCATGCACTCATCACCAAGCAAGTGAATGATCATATAAAGATAGTATCATCTAAACAAGCATTAAGGTAGCAAATGATCAATCACATGATCACACAAGGACATAAAGTATCTCACACAATAAAAAGCTCAACCAAAGGCAAAGATGCAAAACTCTCTCTAGAAGCCTATGATCTATACATATTTCTCCCCCTTTGGCAACAAGTTACCATAAAGTTCAAATATGCATAGTGCTATGCGTCTCTCAGGCTTGGTCTTCGGGAGGTGGTGTAGAGAGAACTCCAAGGACGAAGGCATCCGTTGATGTAGTTGGAGCTGGTGGAGTGGCTGCTGGAGGTGGCACTGGAGCTGTAGCTGCTGGTGCTGATGTTGTAGCTCTAGAATCTGTCACTGGCACGGCAGCAGACCTTTGACTCCTTGGCACTCGCTGAAATGCATCTATGGTTGCCTTCGCTCTCTTCTCTTCTGCTTCCTCTTGAAGGTGCTCAACTTCTGTTTGAATCTCAGTTACCTTTAGATCAAGATCATAAAATTTAGTTTCTAAGATTCTCTCCAAGCTCTCCTGGTTTTGAGTCAGGGTGGCCAAGCCCTTCTCAATCTCAGTGTAGACTCGATCAGATATGCAATTTGATCTTTGATACGTCCATTTTGCATCATGCTTTTATATCGATATTTATTGCATTATGGGCTATTATTACACATTATGTCACAATACTTATGCCAATTCTCTCTTATTTTACAAGGTTTACATAAAGAGGGAGAATGCCGACAGCTGGGATTCTGGGCTGGAAAAGGAGCAAATATTATAGACCTATTCTGCACAGCTCCGAAAGTCCCGAAACTTCACGGAAGCTATTTGCAGAATATATAAAAAATACTGAGCACAAGAAGTTCCAGAGGGGGCCCATACCCTGGCCACGAGGGTGGGCAAGCTTTTGGGACGAGACTCCACCGCCACAAGACGGAACCTTGGCGGAACCAATCTAGGGCTCCGGCGGAGCTGTTTTGCAGGGGACACTTCCCTCCGGGAGGGGGAAATCATCACCATCGTCATCACCAACGATCCTCTCATCGGGAGGGGGTCAATCTCCATCAACATCTTCACCAGCACCATCTCCTCTCAAACCCTAGTTCATCTCTTGTATCCAATTCTTGTCTCTAAGTCTGGGATTGGTACCTGTGGGTTGCTAGTAGTGTTGATTACTCCTTGTAGTTGATGCTAGTTGGTTTACTTGGTGGAAGATCATATGTTCAGATCCTATATGCACATTAATACCCCTCTGATTATGAACATGAATATGCTTTGTGAGTAGTTATGTTTGTTCCTGAGGACATGGGAGAAGTCTTGCTATTAGTAGTCATGTGAATTTGGTATTCGTTCGATATTTTGATGAGATGTATGTTGTCTCTCCTCTAGTGGTGTTATGTGAACATCGACTACATGACACTTCACCATTATTTGGGCCTAGAGGAAGGCATTGGGAAGTAGTAAGTAGATGATGGGTTGCTAGAGTGACAGAAGCTTAAACCCTAGTTTATGTGTTGCTTCGTAAGGGGCTGATTTGGATCCATATGTTTCATGCTATGGTTAGGTTTACCTTAATACTTTTGTTGTAGTTGCAGATGCTTGCAATAGAGGTTAATCATAAGTGGGATGCTTGTCCAAGTAAGGATAGTACCCAAGCACCGGTCCAACCACACACCAAATTATCAAAGTACCGAACGCGAATCATATGAACGTGATGGAAACTAGCTTGACGATAATTCCCATGTGTCCTCGGGAGCGCTTTTCTCTATATAAGAGTTGGTCCAGGCTTGTCCTTTGCTACAAGAAGGATTGGGCCACCTTGCTGCACTTTATTTACTTTTGTTACTTGTTGCTTGTTACAAATTATCTTATCAAAAAACTATCTATTACCTATAATTTCAGTGCTTGCAGAGAATACCTTGCTGAAAACCGCTTATCATTTCTTTCTGCTCCTCGTTGGGTTCGACACTCTTACTTATCGAAAGGACTACGATAGATCCCCTATACTTGTGGGTCATCAAGACTCTTTTCTGGCACCATTGCCTGGGAATGAAGTGCCTTTGGTAGGTGGAATGTGGTAAGGAAAAATTTATATAGTGTGCTGAAATTTACTGTCACTTGTTACTATAGAAAGTAATCCTCTGAGGGGCTTGTTCGGGGTATCTTCACCTCGACCAGTAGAGAAAAGAGTTGCTCCTCAACCTACTGAACCTACTGAAAATGAAAATTTCTACTTTGAAATTCCTTCGAGTATGATAGAAAAACTGCTAGCTAATCCTTTTGCAGGAGAAGAAACGTTACATCCTGATGAGCACCTAATATATGTGGATGAAGTTTGTGGATTATTTAAGATTGCAGGTATGCCCGATGATGTTATTAAGAAGAAGGTCTTCCCTTTATCTTTGGAGGGAGATGCATTGACATGGTATAGGCTATGTGACGGTATGGGATCATGGAACTACAAACGATTGAAATTGGAATTTCATCAGAAGTTTTATCCTATGCATCTTGTTCATCGTGATCACAATTATATATATAATTTTTGGCCTCGCGAAGGAGAAAGCATCGCTCAAGCTTGGGGGAGGCTTAAATCAATGTTATATTCATGCCCCAATCATGAGCTCTCAAGAGAAATGATTATCCAAAATTTTATGCTCGGCTTTCTGATAACAATCGCACCATGCTCGATACTTCTTGTGCTGGCTCTTTTATGATGAATACTATTGAATTCAAATGGGATTTATTGGAAAGAATTAAACGCAACTCTGAAGATTGGGATGTCGACGAAGGTAAGGAGTCAGGTATGACACCTAAGTTTGATTGTGTTAAATATTTTATGGTTACCAATGTTTTCCGTAAATTTAGCACTAAATATGGACTTGACTCTAAGATAGTAGCTTCTTTCTGTGAATCTTTTGCTACTCATGTTGATCTCCCTAAGGAGAAGTGGTTTAAATATCATCCTCCCATAGAAGTAAAAGTATTTGTACCTATTAAAGTTGAAGAAAAGACTATCGCTTATAATGATCCTATTGTTCCTACTGCTTATGTTGAGAAACCACCTTTTCCTGTTAGGATAAAAGATCATGCTGAAGCTTCAACTGTGGTTCGTAACAGCAATATTAGAACCTTTACACCTCCTGAGCAAGTTAAAGTTGAACCTAATATTGCTATTGTTAAGGAACTCTTGGCTGATAATATTGATGGGCATGTTATTTACTTCTGTGATGAGACTGCTAGAATTGCTAAACCTTGTGCTAAAGATAAACATAGACCTATGGTAGGCATGCCTGTTATTTCTGTTAAAATAGGATATCATTGTTATCATGGCTTGTGTGATATGGGTGCTAGTGCTAGTGCAATACCTATTGACTTATACAAAGAAATTATGCATGATATTGCACTTGCCGAGTTAGAAGATATTGATGTTACAATTAAACTTGCCAATAGAGACACTATTTCATCAATGGGGATTGTTAGAGATGTTGAAGTCTTGTGTGGGAAAACTAAATATCATGCTGATTTTCTTGTTCTTGGTTCTCCACAAGATAGCTTTTGTCCCATTATATTTGGTAGACCCTTCTTAAACACTGTTAATGCTAGGATAGACTGCAAAAAGGATGTTGTTACTATTGGTTTAGGTGATATGTCTCTTGAGTTCAACTTTTCTAAATTTCGTAGACAACACCGGGAAGAGGAATTGCCTAGTAAAGATGAAATTATTGGTCTTGCTTCTATTGCTGTACCTCCTAGTGATCCTTTAGAACAATATTTGCTAGACCATGAAAATGGTATGTTTATGAATGAAAGAAGGGAAATAGATGAGGTGTTCTTTAAACAGGGACCTATTCTGAAACACAACTTGCTTGTTGAAATCTTAGGGGATCCTCCGCCACCCAAGGGTGATCCCGTGTTTGAGCTTAAACCATTGCCTGATACTCTTAAATATGCTTATCTTGATGAAAAGAAGATATATCCTGTTATTATTAGTGCTAACCTTTCAGAGAAGGAGGAAGAAAAATTATTGAAAACTCTGAAGAAGCACTGTGCTGCTATTGGATATACTCTTGATGATCTTAAGGGCATTAGTCCCACTCTATGTCAACACAAAATAAATTTGGAAAAAGATGCCAAACCAGTTATTGATCAGCAACGATGATTGAATCCTAAGATGAAAGAAGTGGTAAGAAATGAAATACTAAAGCTCCTTGAGGTAGGTATAATTTATCCCGTTGCTGATAGTCAGTGGGTAAGTCCTGTCCATTGTGTTCCTAAGAAGGGAGGTATTACTGTCATTCCTAATGATAAAGATGAATTGATTCCGCAAAGAATTATTACAGGTTATAGGATGGTAATTGATTTCCACAAATTAAATAAGGCTACTAAAAAAGATCATTACCCCTTACCTTTTATTGATCAAATGCTAGAAAGATCATCCAAACATACACATTTTTGCTTTCTAGATGGTTATTCTGGTTTCTCTCAAATACCTGTATCAGCTGATGATCAATCTAAGACCACTTTTACTTGCCCTTTTGGTACTTTTGCTTATAGACATATGCCTTTTGGTTTATGTAATGCACCCGCTACCTTTCAAAGATGCATGATGGCTATATTTTCTGTTTTTTGTGAAAAGATATGTGAGGTATTCATGGATGATTTCTCCGTTTATGGATCCTCTTTTGATGATTGCTTAAGCAACCTTGATCGAGTTTTGCAGAGATGTGAAGAAACTAACCATGTCTTGAATTGGGAGAAATGCCACTTTATGGTTAATGAAGGTATTGTCTTGGGGCACAAAATTTCTGAAAGAGGCATTGAAGTTGATAAAGCTAAAGTTGATGCTATTGAAAAGATGCCGTGTCCCAAGGACATCAAATGTATAATAAGTTTCCTTGGTCATGCCGGCTTTTATAGGAGATTCATTAAGGACTTCTCAAAAATTTCTCGGCCTCTGACTAATTTATTACAAAAGGATATATCGTTCGTCTTTGATAATGATTGTGTAGAAGCATTTGAAATACTTAAGAAAGCATTGATCTCTGCACCTATTGTTCAACCACCTGATTGGAATTTACCTTTTGAAATTATGTGTGATGCTAGTGATTATGCTGTAGGTGTTGTTCTAGGGCAAAGAGTTGATAAGAAATTAAATGTTATTCAATATGCTAGTAAAACTCTAGACAATGCCCAGAGAAATTATGCTACCATTGAAAAAGAATTTTTAGCAGTTGTATTTGCTTGTGATAAGTTCAGACCTTATATTGTTGATTCTAAAGTAACTATTCACACGGATCATGCTGCTATTAAATATCTTATGGAAAATAAAGATGCTAAACCTAGACTTATTAGATGGGTTCTCTTGCTACAAGAATTTGATTTGATATTATTGATAGAAAGGGAGCTGAGAACCCCATTAATGATAACTTGTCTAGGTTAGAAAATGTTCTTGATGACCCACTACCTATTGATGATAGCTTTCCTGATGAACAATTAAATGTCATAAATGCTTCTCACAGTGCTCCATGGTATGCTGATTATGCTAATTACATTGTTGCTAAGTTTATACCACCTATTTTCACATACCAGCAAAAGAAACAGGTTTTCTATGATTTACGACATTACTTCTGAGATGACCCACACCTTTATAAAGGAGTAGATGGTGTTATTAGACGTTGTGTACCTGAGCATGAAGAGGAACAGATCCTACGCAAATGTCACTCCGAAGCTTATGGAGGACACCACGCTAGAGATAGAACTGCACATAAGGTATTGCAATCCGGTTTTTATTGGCCTACTCTCTTCAAGGATGCCCGTAAGTTTGTTGTATCTTGTGATGAATGTCAAAGAATTGGTTATATTAGTAGACGTCAAGAAATGCCTATGAATTATTCACTTGTTATTCAACCATTTGATGTTCGGGGCTTTGATTATATGGGACAGTTTCCTGCCTCTAATGGATATACACATATTTTAGTTGTTGTTGATTATGTTACTAAGTGGGTAGAAGCTATTCCAACTAGTAATGTTGATCATAACACCTATATTAAGATGCTTAAAGAAGTTATTTTTCTGAGGTTTGGGGTCCCTAGATATTTAATAACCGATGGTGGTTCACATTTTATTCTTGGTGCTTTCCGTAAAATGCTTGCTAAGTATGATGTTAATCATAGAATTGCATCTCCTTATCACCCACAGTCTAGTGGTCAAGTAGAATTGAGTAATAGAGAACTCAAATTAATTTTGCAAAAGACTGTTAATAGATCTAGAAATAATTGGTCCAAGAAACTTGATGATGCATTATGGGCCTATAGAACTGCATATAAACATCCTATGGGTATGTCTACATATAAAATGGTTTATGGAAAAGCACGTCACTTACCTCTCGAACTAGAACATAAGGCTTATTGGGCTATTAAAGAGCTCAATTATGATTTCAAACTTGCCGGTGAGAAGAGGTTATTTGACATTAGCTCACTTGATGAATGGAGAACCCAAGCCTATGAGAATGCCAAATTGTTTAAAGAAAATGTTAAAAGATGGCATGACAAAAGAATACAAAAGTGTGAGTTTAATGTAGGTGATTATGTATTGCTATACAACTCTTGTTTAAGATTTTTTGCAGGAAAGCTTCTCTCCAAATGGGAAGGTCCTTATGTTCTCGAGGAGGTCTATCGTTCCGGTGCCATAAAAATCAACAACTTCAAAGGCACAAATCCGAAGGTGGTGAATGGTCAAAGAATCAAACATTATATCTCAGGTAATCCTATAAATGTTGAAACCAATGTTATTGAAACCGTAACCCCGAAGGAATACATAAGGGACACTTTCTAGAATGTTTCAGACTCCAAAAAGGAATAGGTACGTGGTACGGTAAGTAAACTGACTCCAAAATAGTTCTAATGGCAATTTTTCTCCGTTTCGGAATATTTAGAAAAATAGAAAAATAAGAAGCAGTCCGAGAAGGACACGAGGTCTCCACGAGGGTGGAGGCCGCGCCCTACCCCCCTGGGCGCGCCCCCTGCCTCATGGGCATCTCGTGTCCTCTCCGGACTCCGTTTTCTTGCACCTTACGTATTTTGGTCGGTAAAAATTCATTATATAATCTCCCGAAGGTTTTGGCTCCCGTATCACGCAATTATCCTCTGTTTGTGTTTCAAGCTATTGCTGCTGCAGATTAGAGCAAGATGTCTTCGCAAGAGTCAGTCGGGGAGATCCGGGTGTCTCATCCGGCATCGAGATCAATGACAAACAACAATGCTGACCACTTTGGGCTAGCAACGGAGGAGGAGATGGAGGCTGATTTGAAGAGGATAGATGCCATTGAGGAGGATCAAGAAGTCACTTCTCGCTTCCGAGCTGGATTCACAATGGGGGAACTACAGAGATCGGTTATCCCAAACTCGGTTATCCCTTCCAATGTTAGATTTCTTTCTTATGGAAATATGAAAAAGAGTGTCACTTGTTCTCCCACAGCTATGCAACACCCTTGGGTGCAAGGAGCTTTGGCTGTTACAGGAAAGCTTCGAAAGGAAATAATGGACCTCGAGCAGCAAGTCAATAAGCTCGAGGAGGAGAATCATATCCTGATAACCCACAAGTATAAGGGATCGCAACAGTTTTCGAGGGTAAAGTATTCAACCCAAATTTATTGATTCGACACAAGGGGAGCCAAAGAATATTCTCAAGTATTAGCAGCTGAGTTGTCAATTCAACCACACCTGGAAACTTAGTATCTGCAACAAAGTGTTCAGTAGCAAAGTAATATGATAGTAGTGGTAGCGGTAGCAAAACCTAACGGTAACAAAAGTAATGTTTTTGGTATTTTGTAGTGATGATAGCAATAGCAACAGGAAAGTAAATAAGCGAAGAACAATATATGGAAAGCTCGTAGGCAATGGATGGGTGATGGAGAATTATGCCGGATGCGGTTCATCATGTAACAGTCATAACCTAGGGTGACACAGAACTAGCTCCAGTTCATTGATATAATGTAGGCATGTATTCCGAATATAGTCATACATGCTTATGGAAAAGAACTTGCATGACATCTTTTGTCCTACCCTCCCGTGGCAGCGGGGTCCTTATGGAAACTAAGGGATATTAAGGCCTCCTTTTAATAGAGAACCGGAACAAAGCATTAACACATAGTGAATACATGAACTCCTCAAACTACGGTCATCACTGGTAACTATCCCGATTATTGTCACTTCGGGGTTAACGGATCATAACACATAATAGGTGACTATAAACTTGCAAGATAGGATCAAGAACACTCATATATTGATGAAAACATAATAGGTTCAGATCTGAAATCATGGCAGTCGGGCCCTAGTGACAAGCATTAAGCATAGCAAAGTCATAGCAACATCAATCTCATAACATAGTGGATACTAGGGATCAAACCCTAACAAAACTAACTCGATTACATGATAGACCCCATCCAAGCCATCACCGTCTAGCAACCCTATGATGGAATTACTCACGCACGGCGGTGAGCATCATGAAATTGGTGATGGAGGATGGTTGATGATGACGATGGCGACGGATTCCCCTCTCCGGAGCCCCGAACGGACTCCAGATCAACCCTCCCGAGAGGTTTTATGGCTTGGAGGCGGCTCCGTATCGTAAAACGCGATGATATCTTCTCTCTAATTTTTTTCTCCCCGAAACTAAATATATGGAGTTGGAGTTGGAGTCGGAGGAGCTCCAGGGGGCCCACGAGGTAGGGGGGTGCGCCCCCACCCTCATGGAGAGACGGTGGGCCCCCTTGCCTTCATCTTTTGCAGGCATTTTTCTTATTTTCTGAAAAGTGGCTCCGTGAAGTTTCAGGTCATTGCGAGAACGTTTGCTCCTGCACATAAATAACACCATGGTAATTCTGCTGAAAACAGCGTCAGTCCGGGTTAGTTCCATTCAAATCATGCAAGTTAGAGTCCAAAACAAGGGCAAAAGTGTTTGGAAAAGTAGATACGTTGGAGACATATCAACTCCCCCAAGCTTAAACCTTTGCTTGTCCTCAAGAAATTCAGTTGATAAACTGAAAGTGATAGAGAAAAACTTTTACAAACTCTGTTTGCTCTTGTTGTTGTAAATATGTAAAGCCAGCATTCAAGTTTTAAGCAAAGATTATAACTAACCACATTCACAATAACGCATAGGTCTCAAGTTTACTCATATCAATAGCATAATCAACTAGCAAGCCATAATAATAAATCTCGGATGACAACACTTTCTCAAAGCAATCATAATATGATGTAACAAGATGGTATCTCGCTGCCCTTTCTAAGACCGCAAAACATAAATGCAGAGCACCTTTAAAGACCAAGGACTGACTAGACATTGTAATTCATGGTAAAAGAGATCCAGTCAAATCACACTCAATGTAAACTAACAGTAATGAATGCAAATGACAGCGGTGCTCTATAATTGGTGCTTTTTAATAAGAGGATGATGACTTAGCATAAAAGTAAATAGATAGGCCCTTTGTAGAGGGAAGCAAGGATTTGTAGAGGTGCCAGAGCTCGGTTTTGAAACAGAGGTGAATAATATTTTGAGCGGTATACTTTCATTGTCAACATAAAAACCAAGAGATGGGGATATCTTCCATGCTACACACATTATAGGCGGTTCCCAAACAAAATGGTAAAGTTTATACTCCCCCTTCCACCAACAAGCATCAATCCATGGCTTGCTCAAAACAACGAGTGCCTCCAACTAACAAGAGTCCCAGGGGGAGTTTTGTTTGCAATTATTTTGATTTACTTTGCATAAAGCATGGGACTGGGCATCCCGGTGACCAGCCATTTATCTCGTGAGTGAGGAGCGGAGTCCACCCCTCTTGAGGATAACCCGCCTAACATCGAAGATACAGACAACCCTAGTTGATACATGAGCTATTCGAGCATACAAAACAGGATATTTATTTGAAGGTTTAGAGTTTGGCACATACAAATTTACTTGGAACGGCATGTAGATACCGTATGTAGGTAGGTATAGTGGACTCATGTGGAATAACTTTGGGGTTTAAGGAGTTTGGATGCACAAGCAGTATTCCCGCTTAGTACAGGTGAAGGCTAGCAGAAGACTGGGAAGCGACCAGCTAGAGAGCGACAACAGTCATTAACATGCATTAAAATTAATCAACACCGAATGCAAGCATGCGTAGGATATAATCCACCATGAACATAAATATCGTGAAGGCTATGTTTATTTTGTTTCAACTACATGCGTGAACATGCGCCAAGTCAAGTCACTTAAATTATTCAGAGGAGGATACCATCGTATCATACCACATCATAACTATTTTAATAGCATGTTGGCACACAAGGTAAACCATCATAACTCATAGCTAATCAAGCATGGCATAAGAAACTATGATCTCTAGTTGTCATTGCAAACATGTTTATTCATAATAGGCTGAATCAGGAATGATGAACTAATCATATTTACAAAACAAAAGAGGTCGACTTCATACCAGCTTTTCTCATCTCAGTCAGTCCATCATATATCATCATAATTGCCTTTCACTTGCACGACCGAACGATGTGAATAATAATAGTAGTGCACGTGCATTGGACTAAGCTGGAATCTGCAGGCATTCAATAAACAGGAGAAGACAAGGAAATATGGGCTCTTTTGTCAGATAATCAATAATGCATATAAGAGCCACTTCAACAATTTAATTATGGTCTTCTCCTATCGACCCCCAAAGAAAATAAAAGAAATAAAACTATTTACACGGGAAAGCTCCCAACAAGCAAAAGAAGAACATGAAATCTTTTTGGGTTTTCTTTTTAATTACTACTACAAGCATGGAAATTAAACTAACTAAAAGTTACAACTAATTTTTTTGGTTTTTCTTAAGGTTTATTAAACACACAAGAAGAAAGCATAAAAGGGAAATAAACTAGCATGGATGATACAATGAAAAAGTATGAGCACCGACATCTAGCAATGAGTGTGTGAACATAAATGTAATGTCGGTGGGAAATACGTACTCCCCCAAGCTTAGGCTTTTGGCCTAAGTTGGTCTATGGCCACGGCTGGCCTGGCGGATATCCATAATAGTAGTTGGGGTTGTACTACGATGCAGAAGAGGAAGACTCCGATTGCCACTGGCTGACAATCATCTCCGGATCCCACTTGCAATTAGACTGTCGTGAAGGATCAACTTGTGGTTCCGGCTCTGGCTCCTCAGCTGGTGCAGGGTTCTGGTAGGCGTGAATAGCCTTCAACGAAACAAGGTACGTGCTTACAGATAAATCAAACAAAGAAGGAGCAGGCAGGGTAATAGTCTCAGGATGATGTTTGTTAAAGAACAATTGATATTTAAGCTCGCCTTCCCTATTCTTAACAATAAAATCATGTGCCACCATACTTTTGTAATCTAAATAAACACAAGGCAGCACTTTTTCTTCCTTCTCAGAATGCCTAATAGGTATGTTAAAATGTGCAGCTAGGCGTGAGGCATAGATGCCTCCAAAGATGGGGCCCTTTGTACGGTTCAGACTTAACCGTTTGGCAATAATGCCGCCCATACTAAAAGTGTTATCACTTTATAAACCTTGGAGCAAAATAATAATATCAGGGATACTAAGGTTTCCATAGTTTCCGTGACCAATTAAACAACGACTAGCAAATAGTGCAAAATAGCGTAAAACAGGAAAATGTATGCTAGTGATTCGTGCATCGGAAACCTTCCTTGTTTCCCCTACAGTGATAGTATCAACAAACCCCTCCACATCATCACGACCTGGTTCCTCTGTCTTGCCCTCAAAAGGGACTAAACAAATTTGACAAAAATCATAAAGTGACATCTCCTTATGCTCATCATATAAATGAAACTCCACCGTAGGTGGTGAGTTCCTAGAATGGAAATGAAAGTTTTGCACAAAGGTATTTGTGAGTAAGAGATACTGATCGCATTGGTCGTGGAGGAAAGTGGTGAGGCCTGCATTCTGAGCCAATTCATGAAAATCTTCATAAATCTCGGCTGCTCTCAAGAAATCCTCGGACGACCATTCACACGCCTGAACCTCCGCGGTGCGAGGTAGATTATACTTATGCTTTGGTGCCTTTTCCTTCGAGCTTTGGCTCGATGAGCCCCTCAAAAGTCTCCTCATCATTTTCTGAAAAATTCTGAAATTTTTAGTAACTTCAAAATAAAAGTAAACCAAACTCAATAATATTGATAACAACTACTCCTACGAGTGCCTAGGGCCTATATCATGCATCAAAACTACTTTTCACCATATAAATTTGACATGCAAGCTCAAGAACAGGGTCACCTAAGCAGCAAAGATTTGCAATGAATAAAGCACTAGAACAAAAACTAATTGGCCCCATGGAGGAATCACATACCAATGAACAATCTCCCCAAGCAGTTTATGAAAGGTGCTTTGAGCAAGGAGATCAAAAATGGCAGCAAGATGAGCTAGAACTCATGCTTGAGCTGGACATTCATGTTTGTGGGAGGAAGATGAAGTGTGTGGGTGCAGGAATAAGTGGAGGAGAGCCACCATGGGCCCACGAGGCAGGGGGTGCGCCCAGGGGGGTAGGGCGCGCCCTCCACCCTCGTGGGCTGGTGGTTGACCCCCCTGCTGTGTTCTCAGTGCCAAATATTCTCAAATATTCTAGAAAAAAATCATATTTAAATTTCAGGGCATTTGGAGAACTTTTATTTTCAAGGTATTTTTATATTGCACGGATAATCAGATAACAGACAGAAAAATATTTATTTTCATTTTATTTAATATAAGTAACAGAAAGTAAAAGTGGGGTACAGAAGGATGTGCCTTCTAGTTTCATCCATCTCATGATCATCAAAAGGAATCCACTAACAAGGTTGATCAAGTCTTGTTAACGAACTCATTCCAAATAACATGGAACCGGAGAAATTTCGAATAACACTATGTTACCTCAACGGGGATATGCACATCCCCAATAATAAGAATATCATATTTCTTCTTGACATTAGGAAGAGGAAATTCAAAACCTCCAAATATAATCGATGGAATTTTTCCAATAGAATTGATACTATGAACTTCAGGTTGTTTCCTCGGAAAATGTACCATATGCTCATTACCATTAACATGAAAAGTGACATTGCCTTTAGTGCAATCAATAACAGCCCCTGCAGTATTCAAAAAGGGTCTTCCAAGAATAATAGACATACTATCGTCCTCGGGAATATCAAGGATAACAAAGTCCGTTAAAATAGTAATGTTTGCAACTACAGCAGGCACATCCTCACAAATACCGACAGGTATAACAGTTGATTTATCAGCCATTTGCAAAGATATTTCAGTAGGTGTCAACTTATTCAAATCAAGTCTACGATATAAAGAGAGAGGCATAACACTAACACTGGCTCCAAGATCACATAAAGCAGTTTTAACATAGTTTCTTTTAATGGAGCATGGTATAGTGGGTACTCCTGGATCTCCAAGTTTCTTTGGTATTCCACCCTTAAAATTATAATTAGCAAGCATGGTGGAAATTTCAGCTTCCGGTATCTTTATTTTATTTGTAATTATATCTTTCATGTACTTAGCATAAGGATTGGTTTTGAGTATATTAGTTAATTGCATACGCAAAAAGACAGGTCTAATCATTTCAGCAAAGCGCTCAAAATCCTCATCATCCTTTTCTTGGATGGTTTGGGAGGAAAAGGCATGGGTTTCTGAACCCAAGGCTCTCTTTCTTTACCATGTTTCCTAGCAACAAAATCTTTCTTATCATAACGTTGATTCTTTGATTGTGGGTTATCAAGATCAACAGCAGGTTCAATTTCTATGTCATTATCATTACTAGGTTGAGCATCATCATGAACATTACCATTAACATTATTACTAGTTTCAGGTTCATTACTAGATTGAGTTTCAGCATTAGAAATAGAAATATTATTTGGATTCTCAGGTGTTTCAACAATAGGATCACTAGAAGCATGCAAAGTCCTATCATTTTTCTTTTTCTTCTTTTTAGAAGAACTAGGTGCATCTATATTATTTCTCTGAGAATCTTGCTCAATTCTCTTAGGGTGGCCTTCAGGATACAAAGGTTCCTGAGTCATTCTACCAGTTCTAGTAGCCACTCTAACATCATTATCATTATCTTTACTATTCAATTCATTGAGCAAATCATTTTGAGCTTTAAGTACTTGTTCTACTTGAGTGGTAACCATAGAAGCATGTTTACTAATAAGTTTAAGTTCACCTTTAACATTAGCCATATAATCACCCAAGTGTTCAAGCATATTTGAATTGTATTTCAATTGTCTACCAAAATAAGCATTAAAATCTTCTTTCTTAGCCATAAATTTATCAAACTCATCTAAGCATGGGCTAGCAATTTTAGTAAATGGGATTACAACTTTATCATATCTATAGAGATAATTTACCTTTACTACCTGTGTCGGGTTATCAAGACCATGAATTTCTTCAATTATAAAGGATTAAGATTATATGTTTCTTCAACAGATGGTAAATTAAGACAATGTATTTCTTCTATAGGAGGTAAATTCTTAACATCTTCAGCTTTAATACCTTTTTCTTTCATAGATTTCTTTGCCTCTTGCATATCTTCAGGACCGAGAAATAGAATACCCCTCTTCTTCAAAGTTGGTTTAGGAATAGGCTCAGGAATTGGCTCCGGAGGTGTTCAATTATTTTCATTTGTCAACATATTATTCAATAGAATTTCAGCTTCATCCGGTGTTCTTTCCCTGAAAACAGAACCAACACAACTATCTTGGTAATCTCTGGAGGCATCGGTTAGTCCATTATAAAAGATATCAAGTATTTCATTTTTCTTAAGAGGATGATCAAGCAAAGCATTAAGTAATTGGAGAAGCCTCCCCCAAGCTTGTGGGAGACTCTCTTCTTCAATTTGCACAAAATTATATATATCCCTTAAAGTAGCTTGTTTCTTATGAACAGGGAAATATTTAGCAGAGAAGTAATAAATCATATCCTGGGGACTACGCACACAACCAGGATCAAGAGAATTTAACCATATCTTAGCATCACCCTTTAATGAGAACGGAAATATTTTAAGGATATAAAAGTAACGAGTTCTCTCATCTTTAGTGAATAGGGTGGCTATATCATTCAATTTAGTAAGATGTGCCACAACAATTTTAGATTCATAACCATGAAAAGGATCATATTCAACCAAAGTAATTATATCAGGTTCAACAGAGAATTCATAATCCTTATCAGTAACAAAGATAGGTGAAGTAGCAAAGGCAAGGTCAGGTTTCATTCTAGCATTTAAAGATTGCTTACTCCATTTAGCTAATAATCTTTTGAGTTCATTTCTATTTTGGCAAGCTAAAATAGCTAAAGAAGCTTCTTGATTAAAGACATAACCCTTAGGAATAACAAGTGATTCTTCATCGTCACTTTCATTAGTATCATCAGATTCAATATTTTCAATTTATCTAGCCCTAGCAAGTTGTTCATCAAGAAAATCACTAAGTGGCGCAGTAGTATCAGGCATAGAGGTAGTTTCATCATAAGTACTCCCTCCGTAAACTAATATAAGAGCGTTTAGAACACTATTTTAGTGATCTAAACATTCTTATATTAGTTTACAGAGGGAGTATCATGCATAGCAGAAGTGGCATCATTGATAACATGCGACATATCAGAACGAATAGCAAAAGCAGGTGTAGGTGTCGCAAACTTACTCATAACAGAAGGTGAATCAAGTGCAGAGCTAGATGACAGTCCCTTACCTCCCCTCGTAGTTGAGGGATAGATCTTGGTTTTTGGATCTCCCAAGTTCTTCATAACGATATGCAGATATATATATCCCAAGTGACTCAAAGAATAGAGCTATGCTCCCCGGCAACGGTGCCAGAAAATAGTCTTGATAACCCACAAGTATAGGGGATCACAACAGTTTTCGAGGGTAAAGTATTCAACCCAAATTTATTGATTTGACACAAGGGGAGCCAAAGTATATTCTCAAGTATTAGCAGCCGAGTTGTCAATTCAACCACACCTGGAAACTTAGTATCTGCAGCAAAGTGTTTAGTAGCAAAGTAATATGATAGTAGTGGTAGCGGTAGCAAAAGGTAACGGCAACAAAAGTAATGTTTTTGGTATTTTGTAGTGATGATACCAATAGCAACGGAAAAGTAAATAAGAGAAGAACAATATATGGAAAGCTCGTAGGCAATGGATCGGTGATGGAGAATTATGCCGGATGCGGTTCATCATGTAACAATCATAACCTAGGGTGACACAGAACTTGCTCCAGTTCATTGATATAATGTAGGTATGTATTCCGAATATAGTCATACGTGCTTATGGAAAAGAACTTGCATGACATCTTTTGTCCTACCCTCCCGTGGCAGCGGGGTCCTTACGGAAACTAAGGGATATTAAGGCCTCCTTTTAATAGAGAACCGGAACAAAGCATTAACACATAGTGAATACATGAACTCCTCAAACTACGGTCATCACCGGTAAGTATCCCGATTATTGTCACTTCAGGGTTAACGGATCATAATTCATAATAGGTGACTATAGACTTGCAAGATAGGATCAAGAACACTCATATATTGATGAAAACATAATAGGTTCAGATCTGAAATCATGGCAGTCGGGCCCTAGTGACAAGCATTAAGCATAGCAAAGTCATAGCAACATCAATCTCAGAACATAGTGGATACTAGGGATCAAACCCTAACAAAACTAACTCGATTACATGATAGATCCCATCCAACCCATCACCGTCCAGCAAGCATACGATGGAATTACTCACGCACGGCGGTGAGCATCATGAAATTGGTGATGGAGGATGGTTGATGATGACGATGGCGATGGATTTCCCTCTCCGGAGCCCCGAACGGACTCCAGATCAGCCCTCCCGAGAGGTTTTATGGCTTGGAGGCGGCTCCGTATCGTAAAACGCGATGATTTCTTCTCTCTGATTTTTTCTCCCCGAAACTCAATATATGGAGTTGGAGTCGGAGGAGCTCCAGGAGGCCCACGAGGTAGGGGGCGCGCCCTAGGGGGGCAGGCGCGCCCCCACCCTCGTGGAGAGACGGTGGGCCCCCTGGCCTTCATCTTTTACAGGTATTTTTCTTATTTTCTGAAAAGTGGCTCCGTGAAGTTTCAGGTCATTCCGAGAACGTTTGCTCCTGCACATAAATAACACCATGGTAATTCTGCTGAAAATAGCGTCAGTCTGGGTTAGTTCCATTCAAATCATGCAAGTTAGAGTCCAAAACAAGGGCAAAAGTGTTTGGAAAAGTAGATACGTTGGAGACGTATCATATCTTGAGGGGCATCATCGCCAAGAATATCACATCACCATCCCCGAAAAAGGAGACATGATCACATGGGTATGGGCACTCCCCTTGGCAACTACCAAGCTTGGGGGAGGTGCCCCGGTATCGTATAACCATCACTTTTATCTTTACCGTCTTTCTTAGTTCGATCCTTTTAGTAATATCTTGATCTAGTAGAATAAAAGTTTTTAGTATGATCTAGTTTTGAGGTTTGCTTTATGATAGCTCTATGTAATCGAGTCCGTGAGCTATATAATAAAGATTAGTGTTGAGTCAAGGGCTTGATTATTTTGCCATGATCTTGAGTAAGAAAAGATAAAAGAATGCAAAGAAATAAAAGAGATCATAAGGATCTTATGGAGAGTAATGAGCTCACATATAAAGAGTATTATGAATAAAAGTTGTTGAGAGTTGACAAATATAGTTTTAGTCATCGTTGCAATTAATAGGAAGTAATAAAGAAAGAGAGGTCTTACATATAAATATACAATCTTGGACATCTTTTATGATTGTGAGCACTCATTAAAATATGATATGCTAAAGAGTTGACGTTGGACAAGGAAGACAACGTAATGGGTTATGTTTTCTTACATCTAAGATAAATTATATTACCATGGATCATCCAACACGGTTGAGCTTGCCTTTCCCCCTCATGCTAGCCAAATTCTTTGCACCAAGTAGAGATACTACTTGTGCTTCCAATTACCCTTAAACCCAGTTTTGCCATGAGAGTCCACCATATCTACCTATGGATTGAGTAAGATCCTTCAAGTAAGTTGTCATCGGTGCAAGCAATAAAAATTGCTCTCTAAATATGCATGACTTATTAGTGTGGGAGAAAATAAGCTTTATACGATCTTGTGATGTGGAAGAAATAGAAGCGATGGACTGCATAATAAAGGTCCATATCACAAGTGGCAATATAAAGTGACGTTCTTTCGCATTAAGATTTTGTGCATCCAACCATAAAAGCGCATGACAACCTCTACTTCCCTCTGCGAAGGGCCTATCTTTTACTTTTATCTCCCACCTTACATAAGAGTCATGGTGATCTTCACCTTTCCTTTTTTTTACATTTTTTTGGCAAGCACAATATGTTGGAAAGATCCTGGTATATATGGCTAATTGGATGTGATTTTTCATGAACTATTATTGTTGACATTACCCTTGAGGTAAAATGTTGGGAGGCAAAACTATAAGCCCCTATCTTTCTCTGTGTCCGATTAAAACTCCATACCCATAAGTATTGCGTGAGTGTTAGCAATTGTGAAAGACTATATGATAGTTGAGTATGTGGACTTGCTGAAAAGCTCTTATATTGACTCTTTCCTATGTTATCATAAATTACAATTGCTTCAATGACTGAGATTATAGTTTGTTAGTTTTCAATGAAGTTTATGATTCATACTTGAAATTGTGATTGAATTATCACTCTAGCATAAGAGATCATATGACAATAATTATATAAGCTGCTGTTCTAAGAATGATAATGATGCCCTCATGTCCGTATTTTATTTTTATCGACACCTCTATCTCTAAACATGTGGACATATTTTCCGATTTCGGCTTTTGCCTGAGGACAAGCAAGGTCTAAGCTTGGGGGAGTTGATACGTCCATTTTGCATCATGCTTATATATCGATATTTATTGCATTATGGGATGTTATTACACATTATGTCACAATAATTATGCCTACTCTCTCTTATTTTACAAGGTTTACATAAAGTGGGAGTATGCCGGCAGCTGGGATTCTGGCCTGGAAAAGGAGCAAATATTAGAGACCTATTCTGCATAGCTCCAAAAGTCCTGAAACTTCACGGAAGCTATTTTCAGAATATATAAAAAATACCGAGCGCAAGAAGTTCCATAGGGGGCCCGCACCCTGGCCACGAGGGTGGGGGGCGCGCCCTACCCCCTGGGCGCGCCCCCTGCCTCGTGGGCCCCCTGGTGGCCCTCCGATGCCCATCTTCTGCTATATGGAGTCTTTCGTTGGAAAAAAAATCAGAAGCAAGCTTTCGATACGAGACTCCGCCGCCACGAGGAGGAACCTTGGCGGAACTAATCTAGGGCTCCGGCGGAGCTGTTCTGCCAGGGACACTTCCCTCCGGGAGGGGGAAATCATCACCAACGATCCTCTCATCGGGAGGGGGTCAATCTGCATCAACATCTTCACCAGCACCATCTCCTCTCAAACCCTAGTTCATCTCTTGTATCCAATTCTTGTCTCTAAGTCTGGGATTGGCACATGTGGGTTGCTAGTAGTGTTGATTACTCCTTGTAGTTGATGCTAGTTGGTTTACTTGGTGGAAGATCATATGTTCAGATCCTATATGCACATTAATACCCCTCTGATTATGAACATGAATATGCTTTGTGAGTAGTTACGTTTGTTCCTGAGGACATGGGAGAAGTCTTGCTATTAGTAGTCATGTGAATTTGGTATTCGTTCGATATTTTGATGAGATGTATGTTGTCTCTCCTCTAGTGGTGTTATGTGAACGTCGACTACATGACACTTCACCATTATTTGGGCCTAGAGGAAGGCATTGGGAAGTAATAAGTAGATGATGGGTTGCTAGAGTGATAGAAGCTTAAACCCTAGTTTATGCATTGCTTCGTAAGGGGCTGATTTGGATCCATATGTTTCATGCTATGGTTAGGTTTACCTTAATACTTTTGTTGAAGTTGCGGATGCTTGCAATAGAGGTTAATCATAAGTGGGATGCTTGTCCAAGTAAGGACAGTACCCAAGCACCGGTCCACCCACATACCAAATTATCAAAGTACCGAACGCGAATCATATGAACGTGATGAAAACTAGTTTGACGATAATTCCCATGTGTCCTCGGGAGCACTTTTTTCTATATAAGAGTTTGTCCAGGCTTGTCCTTTGCTACAAAAAGGATTGGGCCACCTTGCTGTACTTTATTTACTTTTGTTACTTGTTTCTCGTTACAAATTATCTTATCACAAAGCTATCTATTACCTATAATTTGAGTGCTTGTAGAGAATACCTTGCTGAAAACCGCTTATCATTTCCTTCTGCTCCTCATTGGGTTCGACACTCTTACTTATCGAAAGGACTACGATAGATCCCCTATACTTGTGGGTCATCAATCTTGCTTGCTCTTCAGGAAAACCTGAGATGTCTCTTCAACACTTGGCATCTTGGCAGCTTTCTCAGCCGTTGCTTTGGCTCTCTTCACCTGTGCTTGAACTGATGATGGTTCCTCCTCATTCATCACAACAGTATTGTCTTCAAAATCAGGATACAGGGGGTAGATGCTCCTTATCCAACATATATTCATGTTCCCATCTTGGAGTTGATGAGCTCCTGAATGTGTGGAGCATACCCACAACTTCTCTTCCGGTCAGCAGCAGTCCTCTTGATTGTCTCTACAATCAGACTCATGACCTTGAACTTCTGAGGGACATCAAAAAGCGGTAGCAGGTTGATAGAGTGCCCTCTGATCATCTTTTGATCTCCTGACTTGGGTAGCAGAGTGTGCCTTAGGATCCAATTGATAGTAGGCAGACCAGACAACAAGAAATGTACAAATCCAAGCTTGTGAGCCTCCAAAGCTTTATCTGGGATCTCCTTGTACATGTTAGCCATAGTGTTGTGGTCCTTCTTCTTCTTGGCATACACATCCAAGTCATCTTCATCTTCTTCTGGGGCATTTATCAATTTTTCCCATTCTTCAACTGTGGATTGGTACGTAGTGCCTTCTGACATCCATATGATCTTCCCATCTGGGTAAAATTGAGCAGTGGAGAAAAACTGCATGATCATCTCATCATTCCATTTTGTGAGCTTCTGTCCAACAAACTCATCTACTCCACATGCTTTGAAGCTGTCATAAACTCCTGGGAAGTGATCTTCATTCTCCTGGATGAATTTCCAATCAACCCATCTTATGTCACACACAATGGGCTTCTTGTCAAGAAGAATAGTTTCATAAAAGTCTTGATGTTCCTTTGTATGAAACCGGTAGTCAACTGCAGTCCTCCTCCTCACAGCATAGGGATCAGACTGTCTCCACAATCTCAGTCCAGCATCTTTTCTGATGTGCATGTCTTCAGCTACTGGATGAGTATCATTGTGGTCTGGGATCTTGGGTTTCAACTTTCTCAAAATAAGAGACTCATCATCTTCCTCTTCAGCTTCAGGCACTGGGGCCTTGTTCTTATCTTCAGCAAGTATACTTCTGGTGTTCCTCTTGGTCTTAGGAGGCTTCTGAGCTTGAGCTTTGGGGGCAGCTTTGGGATTTGATGTTGCAGCCCCTGACTTTATAGCATCTCCCATAAGCTTCTGAGTTGTGAGTGCTGGAGCATCCTCTTCTTCTTCTTCTTCTTCAGAGGGATCTCTCATCATGGAGGGCTTGCCAATGACTCTGGCAATGGTCTTCTTGACTCTTTTCTTTCTCTTCTTTCCTTCTCCACCTTCTTTGGGTTCAAGAGTGAACTACATTGTCTCTTGAGTAGAGGCTCTGGCCTTAGACATAGGAATTCTCTTTGCTGGAGCCTTCTTATTCATTCCTGGCTTAACTGTAGGAGCTGTGCCATACTCCTTTTTCAGCACTTTCTTCTTGGAGCTTACTTCCTCCTTAGTGACAACATAATCCTCATCCTTAGATTCTGAGGTTCTCTTATTCCTAGATCTGGTGGTTTCCTTTGGCAAGTTGCTGGGAGTGCTCCTTCTGCCGTCGTCAGAAGTGCTCAAGGGATCTGAACCCTCACTCAGCTGCACATGTTCCTCAGACCTGTTCTAACTGTCACTCTGATCAGACATCTCTGCAAACTCACTGACAGCAGACCGTCTGAATAGATGTAGATGAGATAGAGTGGATGAGCATCACAAAGTGCAGAGTTTTTGCAAAACAGATGACTTAAAAACTTAGTTTTAGTTCTCCACAGAAAGCATTTTGGAGCTACCGATTTGTAAACTCGGTGATACCAAAGCAGCTTTTGGAACCTAAACTAGTGAACTTGGTCAGACCGAGTCACAGTTCGGTGGCACCGAGACTGCTAGGGTTTCACAGAGAATCGAACTCAGTAACACCGATTTGCAGTTTTCGGTCAGATCGAAAATTGCAAGTGCTATGGCCTAAGTCAAATTGGTGAGACCGATTTCTACAACTCGGTCGGTCCGAGATGAGTTCGTCAGAGACCTAACCCTAAATTTTCAAAACAACTCTAACCTAAAGGATGTTTTCAGTGGATAGAGTGTTTGCATACGTGGTAAGGATCACGGCAAAATAATGTGCTATCAATCAGAGGTAAAAGAATAGCACAAGGGTCGAACCCTTACCCTAGTTCGGCGGGAGTTCGCTGCGGCGACAACGGCGGAGTAGATTTCCGTTGACGGTGATGGAAACCAGCGGCGGGAGGTCGCTGGCGGCGAGGAGACGATCGGAAGACCCGAGGAGGCAGAGCAGGACACACACGCAGGCTGAGGAGTTTGAATTTTTTTCAAAAATCTCACCCGTGGGTATATATATCCCGACCCTGTCAGTGTGACCGAGTGGAACAACTCGGTGGCACCGAGATGCAGAATCACAAGCGGTTACTGCAACTCGGTGTGACCGAAAAGTTCAAATCGGTTGCACCGAGATTGAAAACCTAGATCAACTTAGTGATCTCAGTGTGACCGAAATGGATGACTCGGTCATACCGAAATGCACAAAGAGGTTTTGGAAGTTTAAGTCTATGACAAATCGGGGACTCCGAGTGCTCCTCAGATAGAGTGGTTCGAATCTGACTTGATCAAACTTTGTGATGTAGCATGAATAGAGTTTGAGACGAGAAAAGCATAGATAGCTAGAGGAAGTCCTTAGGCATTCTTGTCCATGCATTTGGCAAAAGAGAAAACGCCAAACAATCAAGGCAACAAATGGATGTCCTCAAATGAGTAAAATACGCAACCAACATGCTCACACAATAAGATGGCAAATGAAATATGTGGCAAAGCATGCACAATCACTCTAGCATCTATCAAGCAATTTGGCGATGACTAGGTCATCTATATAGGAGTATATTGACTGAGGAGTCAAATGAGAACATTTGATCGTAGGTCATACTCATCGTTTAAGCACAAGTGGGGTTACCACTTTTACATAATGCATTGTTGTGTTCACATCGTTAGAGTTTCTTTAGCTCTATTGATTAGAGTAAAGCTCCCCCTATATGTGATATCCCCCCTAGGAGGGATGAACTAACCTTGGGTTTTGTCGATGACGACTTCATGTAGGTGTTGAAGATGTAGGTGCTCAAAGTTGATGTAGATCATTCGGAGCAATCCTTTGGAGTGAGTTGTACTTCCAATACCTACACGGGTTAGTCCCACAAGGAAGAAACAAGGATATCCGTAGACATAGAGTGATATTCACATGAGATGATGTTCATGAATGCATTAGGTTACCTTGTCCCTTGTCTTACCAACAAGAGGGTTTGTGACTCCTTGAACTACTGCAAGATATGGAAGTTGTTTGCACTTGTCCTTGCCAAAATGATATGAGTGAAGTATGTTGACAGAGTCACCCTCAAGAACTCTCTAGTTCTTCTTCTTCTTCGAGATCCACACCATCTTGATGGGAATCCTTGGAGTTGTAGTTGTACTTGATGAAGTAGAACTTGATGTAGTCTTGGGAACCCACTTGACCAATGCCTTAGGGGCTTCTTCAAATGCATCAATCTCCTCTTGAAGCTTGGCCTTGCCCTTTAGCTTGTGGTCTTGTGGTGGAAGATCATCTTGAGCTTGTGTTCCTTGGAAATAAGTAGGATCATACTTCTCTTGTTGGGGAACAAACTTCGTCTTGGGGTATTGATCTTCCTCCCACTCAACTCCATTGGCATTGAACTTTCGTTCAAAACCAACACCTTGATTCTTCCGGTGTCTTCCTTGCTTGCGTACAATTTCCTCAAATTGCTTACTTCCGGCAAGACTCTTGTAAACACCTTTCTCTATAATCCCCTTCAATAAGCTCAATTCTTGCTCAAGTGTAACTTGGTGTCGGGGGTTGGGTGCGACATATGCCAAAGGATGGCTTATCATGGTGGGGGCGAGTAGAACGTCGCCGGTGCCTGGAAACAGGATGAGGCGAAGACATGCACGCCGGCGAATCTTACCCAGCTTCAGGGCTCTTTGGGGAGATAATACCCCTACTGCTGCTCTACGGGGTCTCCGCATGATCACCATGGCAAAGTGTTTACACGGTCGCTCCTTGAGCTATTTCCTGGAGGTAGGAGAAGGCAAGGCTAGCTCTCTCCTTCCTATATGATCTGGTCTAGTGCTAATGGATTCCAACCCTTTGCATGGGTGCCCTGGGGGGTTTATATAGGCCTACCCCCAGGGGTACAATGGTAATCCGGCTGGACGCGGGCCCAGCCGTTAGTCTCTCTGGTCACCGTCTTATCTGCCGACTCCTGGGGCCCGCCGACTGGCTCGGTACGGAGCCGACAGGCTGTGTCCGCCGCGGGCGGGTCTTGCCGGCTGTAGATTACTGTAGCCGTGTTTCTAATGACGTGGGCTCGGTCATGGGTCGTGGCAACAGCTCCGCCGTCTAGCGGGCGATTAGTGTTGCCACTCCATGTCGCGTCTGGTTAATGGCGCGTGGGGCCCGTGGGAGGGGTCGGCCGACTCCTAGGGGCCGACTGGTAGCACTCTCGCCGTCTTCCGTACACCCGCCGACTGGTGGGACCCGTCGTCCCTAGGTCGTACCGGCAGGTCGCCATGGGCACAGGACTCCTCCCACTGGGCTGACGTCAGGGCCGGCATGGCAACAGTGTCGCGCCGGGCGGAGATCTCCGCGGGTACGGCGTACTGTGGCCACGCCTGCCCTTGGAAAATGGTGGGAGTGGACCTTACTGTGGCCACTCCCCGTCCCGTCCCTCTTTATGAGGGCATGGGGGTTGTTGGCGTCGCGGGCCGACTCCCCAAGGCCAGCTTCTCTGGAAGTCGCCAGTCAGGAGTCGGCTCATCCTGAAGTCGTCCCTGGGACTCGGCCGCGAGTGGGCAGCCGGCCGCCTCGCCGCCGACTCTCAAAAGGCGGCTCTTCGTCCTGGGGCCTCAAGGGGCGCAGTCTGCCTCAATGTCTTGAAAGGTTCTGGGCCTGGGTTAGCCTACCCTTGGCCCATTACTCCGACAGTAGTCCCCGAAGCTGGTGAGGCTCCGAGGGCGACATGTCATGGAGCCTCAACAGTTTCTTCTCTTCGGCGGTCGGATCTGGGCTTCACTAGCCGTCTTCTATCAAGCCGACTAGTTGGAGTCGGACTTGCTCAGGGCCGTCTTGCCCCTAAAAAAGTTTGAACGCTGCGGCGGAGTTCAAGTGGCGTGCCTGATAAGCTTCTGGGTTGCCATCCGTGGTTGACCTTTCGCGAGGCGCCACGTGGCGGAGCTAGTCTGATCGCCCTCGCGCGCGACAGGACAGGCCTACAGGCGGGGCCCGCCACTACCGCGCCTCGGCATGCAGACGGATTCGTTGCGGCCACGCGAACGGTTGGGGTTCCCGCGCGGCTATTGCGCGTGGTAACTTCGTGTGGTAAATCGTGGAGGTTGTGGGGTCCCGGGCGTAGTTAATCCCACGTCCGCCCCCTCAACTTCTCAGCCCACGATCCTACAAGTAGGCGGGGGGAGGGGGGGCGGCGAAGCACGCGCGCCCATTCTCCCCACTTCCTTTCGCTCCTTCTTGCTTCTTCTACTTCTTGCCGCTGCTGCTCCGAACCACGCCGTGCTCGCAGCAATGAGCTCCTCCTCCTCCGCCACGCCTCCTGCTGTTCGCTCCGGAGTGTGGGATGGCTCCGAGGTTGACGACGACGACATCGAGATCCTCCGGCAGACACGGCGGCTTCCTGGTAGGGACTTAGTGCGGGTCCGCCTTGCGCCGGTGGGAGAGATATCGCCGGCGCCAGAGGAGGGCGAGTGGGTCATATTCCGCTCGCACCTCATGCGCGGCCTGGGACTGCCGGCGAGCGGCTTCTTCCGCTCCTTCTTGGAGTTCCACGGGCTCCAGCCGCACCACCTTACTCCGAACATGGTGGTGCCGCTGGCTGCCTTCGCCACCCTGTGCGAAGGCTTCCTCGGCGTTCTCCCCACCATCGAGCTCTGGGGTGAGTTCTTCCAATCCAAGCTTGGCACGCACGTCGCCGGCATGCTGGCCCAGTGCTGTGCATTCATCGCGATGCGGAGATCAGTGGCCGACAATCTGTTTCCCACCATCGCACTGATTAAGTCGGTGAAGATGTGGCAGCGGTCATATTTTTATGTGAAGAACGTCGCCCCAGAAGGTGACTGGGTCAACCTGCCGGCTTAAGAAGCCGGCGCGCCGGCTGGAAGGCTCCCCAGCTGGTCACACCGAGCCAGGACGCTGTCTCCCGCTGGTGCCGCCGCCGTCGCGCGACTCCGAGTGCTGACGCAGTCGGAGGGCCTGACCAGGGCCGACTTGCTGGCCGCCTTTGTGGCGCGCCGAGTCCTCCCACTCCAAGGCCGACCTCACCTGATCTGCCAGATGAGCGGTCATCGGGACCCGAGTTGGATGTGCTCCAAGGACATGCCTCACGCAGAGGTGGTGAACACGGTGAACTACATCGCGAACTGCGGTCTCTCGGTGGACTGGCGGTTCGCTAAGGAGCCGTATTCGCACGCCAACCCCCCGCCTATTGTAAGTCATCTTCCTTCTTCTTTTGTTTCTTTTGCTGCCGAGTTCGACTTGTCAAGTCTGACCGTTTTTGTTTTGAATCAGAATCCTCTCATCCCTCCTTTGGCCGGCACTGCGGGGCCGGCTTGTCAGTTCGTCCCCGATCGGGCGGAGAGCGATGTCGACGATCCCGACTTGGGGGTGGCAGCCATGGAAGCCGATGCCGAGGGAGGAGGAGGAGAAGCAGGCGGCTCCAGGCCTTCGGCCACTTTCACCGACTGGCCTGACGACGAGGCCGAGGGAGAAGTCGCCCCGCGTCGCCAGCCGAAAGCTGGCCAGCTAAGCGCGAGTTCCTCTGCCGTCTTGGACGCTCAAGGCGGTGCGAAGAAGCGTCGGGCCGAGCCGAGTACGCTTCGTGGCCGGTCAAAGAAGTTCAAGGGAGCGGACGCCGCGACCAAGCGGGAAGAGGCAGCCGCGAAAGCCAACCGCTTCCGCAAGGAGGTGAAGAAGCCGCCGCTGGTCTCTGCGTAAGCGCCTCTGTCCCTTATCTTTATTTTCTCTTTGTTAATCTTGTCTGAGTTTTTCATATGCTTTTCTCGCCTCAGGGCTCCCCTCACTCTTGAGAGGGTTGCCGCCGCCTCCGTCATGGGGTCGGTGGAGACGTCTGCCACCACTCGGCGGATTGACCCCGCCGTCGACCTTCGGGAGGCGACTGAGCTGAACGCGCGGGAGAAGAACGAGGAGGACGAGGCCGCCCGCCGGGAGAAAGCGGAGGCCGAGAAGGCGGAGGCCTCCGCCCTGAAGAAGCTGGAGGCGGTCGAAGCCGCTGTTGCGGCAAAGCAGCCGGCTAAGGAAGTCGCGCCCCGGCGGTCGGCGGTGTTCGTCACCCCTTTGAACTCCGCGCCGCCGCCCCGGAGTTCACGGGGCAGTCAGGGGAAGCCGGCGGCGAGTTCCCGATCGTGGAGAGAGGTGGCGGTGACGCCCCCGTACCGGACGTGGTCGCACCGCCACAGCCGCCCCCGCCATCGTCTAGAAGCGCGCAAGGCAAACAGCTGGCGGATCCGCCCTTGCCGCCGACTAAAGACGAGGCCGTGGCGAGGCTACTCCTTCAGGTCGGTTCGCCAACGCGCCGCCGTCTTGGGAAGGTGACTTCGGTGCCACGCCCCTTGGAGACCGGCACCGCCAGCTCGACGATTCCAGACGCCGAGGCAACGAGTGCCGCGCCCATTGGGTGGGTGCGAGGAGGCAGCACGGGCCCGCTGAACCAGGCGCTTCTGGATGTCCAGACGAAGCTGCGAGCCGAGAGCGACGCCATCCAGAACCGCACCATGGCGCACCTGGCGTCGCGGGCAGCCATCCGGGTATGCTTTCTCCTTCGTCCTTGTTTTCCTGTTTCTCTCTGTGGGGGCGCGCCAGCGCACCCACTAGGTGTAGTCCCCGAGTTCTGGGCCGGCTGCAGAGTAGGCGGCCCGGAACTCCAATTGGTAAGTTCAGGGTACTAACCTTTGTTCTAAAATACTTGTTGCAGGACTATCACAACCTCCGTGTCACCGCCTTCAACCGTAACATTGAAGAGTTGGGCAAGCGGACTGCCGACTTGTCGGAGAGCCGGAGTGAGTCCTTTTTCTTCTTTGCGGGGGCGCGCTGGCGCACCCGTGGGCTGTAGTCCCCGAGATTCGGGCCGACTGCTGAGAAGTCGGGCCGGATCTCCCTGGCGACCTTCTTCCTTGATGACTTAACGCCTTCTTTCTTCTTTCTCTTAAGAGGCCAACGTCGCTCTTCAACAGCAGCTGAGTGAATCCAAGTCCGCATTGCGCGCCAAGGGGGAGGAGTGCAGCAAGCTCGCTGCAGAGCGCGATCTGCTGGCCACGCAATTGGCAGAGCAGAATGAGCTGCTTACGAAGACGTAGAAGGAGGCGGAAGAGGCGGAAGCCGCCCTCCTGGCCGAGTTCGCGAGCGAGCGCTCCTCCTGGACCGACAAGGAGGCAATGCTGGTCTCCGGCTTCCATAAGATCGAGGACCTTGTCGACGGTGAGCTTCTTTGCTTTCCTTCTTCGAGCCGCCGACTATATGTCGAGCCGACTCCGGGTTTTTTTTGACTTGATCTTCATTCCTTCCGTCTTGGCAGACTTCTTTCTCGGCCACTCGCAGGCCGCCATTCAAGCTATCGGGCCCGACCGCGAGGAGCGGAGGGCGGGTGGCACGGAGATCGCCGCTGATGCCCCTCGGACTCTTAACGAGCATATTCTGAGCATTGGGGCTCGCCTGCGGCCGGCCCACTAGATGCTGCGCCGGCTTCAATGTGTCGGTGCCCAAGTGATCGCCACCCTGTGGCCAGACGTGCAGGCTCCGTGCACCCCCAGTCGGACTGCCGACTGGCTGGAGGTCGCGGCTGGCCGTCTTGAGGCCTGGAAGGGTTCCTCGGCCCGGGCCGGAGCGCGCCGAGCCTTGGAATTCGTCAAGGCGTGGTATCCGGGGCTGGACCTAGACCGGCTGGCCACACTCCGGTGAGAGGCCCAGCCGGAGCTGGCAGCCGCGGAAGATGCCCTTGTCAAGCGTGCGGCGGCGATCGCCGAGTACACCGACACCAGCATCTTTGTCCCCGAGCGGGCTGAAGACGGCGAGGAGGTTCCCCTGGAGTGGTTTGGGCGGAACGCTGACTTCGGCAAGGACTCGGCAGAGGTGATCGACTCCAGCGTCGAGGAGGAAGATGAGGCGGAGGACGGGAGCGAGAAGGAGGCACCGGAAGACGGAGCGGACGACCAGCCTCAGCTCGATCGTGCCTCCAGCAACGAGCCGTGCCCGCCCGAGCCGACTGCTGTCGGCGGTGATCAAACCGAGACCGCCCAGCCGGCCGCCCCAACATCCAACACCGCCGTCTCCTCCGATCCTCCAAACCCGTCTGCCGCCCTCTAGGTTGCCACCTTGTCTTTGTTTTATCTGTTCTAATAGTTTTTGAAGAACTTGTTAGTTTGCACAATTCCACCCACTGGGTGTATTTTGAAATTTGGCTCAAAGATTCGGCCAAGGGCCTTTGTTATGTAAATATTCATCCGACTTCTATCTTTCTTGCTCATTATTCTTTTGGCTTTTTCCTTTGCCGTCTTCCCTCAGTTGTCGTCTTTGTCAGTCAGACAGCCGCTCCGTGGACTGCTGCTGGATTAAATTCTTGGTCACTTTGGGAAGGCAAGTACTTAGCCGTTTTAGGGTTGTTTTAACAAGTCGGATAGAAGGCGGCAAGCCGACTATTCAAGAGTCGGTTTGCGAAAAAAGGCTGGAGGCCGGCCTTAAGCTATGTTTGTGCTTTGAGTCCTTAGCCATTTTTTCATGTGGACGCCCATTCTTCCTTACTCCTGCCCACTAGATAGTCGCTCTGCGAGCTGCGGCTTCTGGCAGTAGACGGTTTAGACGCCACACACTACTTGTCAGGCTGCAGGAAGCATTTCATAGCGCAGGTCGGCAAGTCCCCTGGCCGACTAGTCGAACCCGGTGCCAAACGGCATAACAAGGAGTAATATACTCGAAGGCATATTTCTTATCATATAGATAAAAGAGGGCAGTCCCCGAGCTCTTCTCGGGGGGCCCGAAGTCTTAGTACTTTTAATACAAAAGGTAGCGTGATACATACTGCGTTTAACTGTAAAATTTTCGGAGGAGATTTGCATTCCATGGCCACTCTGTCTCTTTGCCGGAGTCGTTCCTCTTGCGTGCTCGGGGCTTCTGAGCATCGATCAGGTAGTAGGAGTCGTTTCCCAGCACTTTGCTGATGATGAAGGGGCCTTCCCAAGGTGCCGACAGCTTGTGTTGGCCGGTTGTTCGCTGGATTAATCGGAGCACGAGGTCGCCCTCCTGGAAAGATCTCGGCCTGACCTTCCTATTGTAGTATCTGCGCAGGCTCTGCTGGTAGATGCTGGACCGGCTGAGTGCCAACAACCGGCCCTCTTCCAGCAGGTCGACGCCGTCTTGTTGTGCTTCTTCTACTTCTTCCTCGGTGTACATGGTGACTCGCGGGGAATCAAACTCTATGTCCGTTGGGATGACGGCTTCAGCACCGTAGACGAGGAAGAAAGGCGTGAAGCCGGTTGACTTGTTTGGAGTCGTGCGCAGACTCCAGAGGATGGCTGGCAACTCGTCGAGCCAGCAGCCAGCCGAGCGCTCCAGAGGCTCGATCAGTCGGGGCTTGATGCCGGACAGGATGAGGCCGTTTGCTCGCTCCACCTGGCCGTTTGACTGTGGATGGGCGACGGATGCTAGGTCCAGTCGGATGCCCAGTGTCGCACAAAAACGGGCCAAGGCGCCTTTGGCAAAATTCGTGCCGTTGTCGGTGATGATGTTGTTTGGTATGCCGTACCGAATTGTGATGTCGGAGATGAAAGTCACGGTAGTCGGACCATTCAGTTTCTTGATTGGCTTCGCTTCTATCCACTTGGTGAACTTGTCCACTACGACAAGTAAGTGAGTTAAGCCACCTCGTGCCGTCTTGAATGGTCCCACCATGTCTAGACCCCAAACTGCGAAAGGCCAGGCAATGGGGATGGTCTTGAGTGCAGAAGCCAGCTGATGTGGCTTGGAGCGGAACTTCTGGCACCCTTTGCATTTTTGGACCAATTCCTTGGCCTCTTCTAAGGCCGTTGGCCAAAAGAAACCATGTCGGAAAGCTTTGGCGACGAGTGCTCTGGAAGCCGCATGGTGGCCGCACTTGCCTTGATGGATGTCTTGGAGAATTGCTTGGCCTTGCTCTGGCTCTACGCAGCGCTGGTAGACACCAGTGACGCTGCGCCTGACCAGCTCTCTGTTGACTATGGTGTAGGCTGCCGCTAGGCGTTGTACTTGCCGAGCTAAGGTCTCATCAGTCGGCAGCTCTTTGCTCACCAGAAATTTGAGGATGGGCTGGGCCCATGAGGGTGCTGCTATTTCTTTGACTACCAGAACTGCGACTTGGACGAGGACGGCTGGGCTGGGAGGCGGCGGATTGGAGTCAAAAACCGCTTGCTAGGTTAATGAAGTCCCCGGGCCGACTGGCGCGGCTCTTGGGCTGAGCTCTGGAGTCTTCGGGTCGGCCGCCACGGTCCCCGGGCCGGGTTCTGCAGTCCCTGGGCTGGCCTCGACTGTGGCGGCTTTGGAGCCATCTGCCAAAATCCCCGTTCTGTCTGCCGGAGCTCTGGAGTCAGATCCGACTTCTTTGGGAGGAGCCGGGATGAAGATGGAGTCTGATTCTGGTGAAGGCTTGACAGACGGCTTGAGGAGGCATTGAAGGGCGACGCCGGATGGTATTGCTTGGCGGGTAGAGCCGATTCGTGCCAAGGCGTCTGCTTGGTCGTTGTCGTTTCTTGGCACATGGAGGAACTCGCACCCCTCGAAATACCCACTGAGTTGCTGCACGAGGAAACGGTAACTCACCATGTTTGCATCTTTGGCGTCCCAGTCGCCAGATGACTGCTGGACCACTAAGTCTGAGTCGCCATAACACAGGATCCGGCGAATGCTGAGTTCTTTGGCAAGCCGAAGCCCGTGAATGAGCGCCTCGTACTCGGCGACGTTGTTGGAGGAGGCAAAATGGATTTGCAGTGTGTATTTGAGCTTGTCGCCTTTAGGAGAAGTGAGGACAACGCCGGCTCCCAAGCCGGTGCGCATCTTGGAGCCGTTGAAATGCATCCGCCAATGGGTGGAGTCGGGTGCTGGAGGTAGGTACTGGGTCTCGGCCCAGTCGACGAGAAAGTCGGCCAGTGCTTGTGACTTGATGGTTGTGCGGGGCTAGTAGTGGATGGTGTAGGGAGCCAGCTCTATGTTCCACTTGGCCACTCGGCCAGAAGCATCTCGGCTTCTGATGATCTCGGCAAGTGGGGCCGTGCAGACCACAGTGATTGGATGCTCTTGAAAGTAAGGCTTCAATTTCTTGGCGGCAAAGTGCATGTCATAGCACATCTTCTGGTAGTGAGGGTAGTTCTTCTTGGAGGCCGACAGTACTTCGCTCAGGTAATATACCGGTCTCTGGACAGGTAGTGCCTTGCCTTCCTCCTTGCGTTCCACTATAATGGCTGTGCTGACTACCCGGCTGGTGGCGGCGATGTACAGGAGCATAGGTTCCTTAGGAGTCGGAGCCGCCAGAACGGGTGGAGTAGTCAGGATCTTCTTCAACTGGAGAAAAGCTTCGTCCGCCTTGTGGTTCCACTCGAAAAAAGTGGTCTTCTTCATGAGCTGGTATAAGGGGAGAGCTTTCTCGCCCAGCCGACTGATGAATCGGCTGATGGACGCCAAGCAGCCGGTGAACTTTTGCACGTGCAGTAGTCGGCTGGGTACCTCCATCCTCTCAATGGCCTTTATCTTTACAGGGTTGCATTCTATGCCACGTTCAGAGACCAGGAAGCCAAGGAGTTGGCCGGCTGGTACTCTGAAGACGCACTTCTCGGGGTTGAGCTTGATCTGGAATCAGCGCAGGTTCTCAAAGGTTTCCTTGAGGTCTTCTAGCAGTGTTCCACGCTTTTCCATCTTCACCACCACATCGTCCACGTAGACGTGGGCGTTTCTCCCGAGTTGCTTGATGAGGCACTTCTGCATGCAATGCTGAAAGGTGGCGCCGGCATTCCTCAAGCCGAACGTTATGGTGAGATAGCAGAAGGCTCCAAATGGCGTGATGAAGGCGGTCTTCAGTCTGTCAGCCGGGTTCAGGTTGATCTAGTGATATCCTGAATATGCATCCAAAAAGCTCAACAGCTCGCATCCGACGGTGGAGTCTATCACCTGATCAATTCTTGGTAGAGCAAACGGGTCCTTGGGGCATGCCTTGTTGAGACTCGTGTAGTCAATACACATTCTCCACTGCTTGTTCTTCTTCAGTACCAGGACTGGGTTGGCTAGCCACTCTGGAAAGAATACTTCCATAATGAAGCCAGCTGCTAGGAGTCGGGCTATCTCTTCTCCGACAACTCTTCTCTTTTCTTCTGACAGGCGGCGCAAGGGCTGCCTGACCAGCTTTGCATCAGATCGGACATGTAACTTGTGCTCGGCGAATTCCGTCGGTACACCTGGCATGTCTTTGGGGGACCATGCGAAGATGTCCCAATTCTCACGGAGGAAATCGACGAGCTCGCCTTCCTATTTGCTATCGAGGTTTGCGCCTACAACAGCGTACCTCTCGGGGTGCTCCGGATCCAAGGGTATCTTCTTTGTCTCCTTGGCCGGCTTGAACGAACCCTCAGCTTCCGACTCCTTTGGGTTGGGTGAAACCTCTAGCTGCTTGCCGGCAATCGCCACAACCCGGTCAAGGAGCCGCTTCTCGGCCGCGATCACCAGGGACTCGGCCAGCCGACTACTCTCAGCCGCACAGGCAGACGACTTCCGGTAGTCGCCGGCTATGGTCAGAATCCCCCTGGAACCGGGCATCTTCATTTTGAGGTAGGCGTAGTGGGGGACCGCCATGAACTTGGCCAGGGCGGGTCGGCCAAGTAGTGCATGGTATGGGCTCTCGAGGTCCACCACCTCAAACCAAACTGACTCTCGGCGGAAGTGATCTTTGTCTCCAAAGAGGACGTCCATCAGCATCTTGCCGATTGGTGAGCAGGAAAGCCCAGGAACAATGCCGTGGAACACAGTCCGGCTGTTCTGAAGCTGTCTTTGCTTGATTCCTAATTTCTCCATGGTATCCTTGTACAGGATGTTGATGCTGCTGCCTCCGTCTATCAGAACTCGCGAGAAATGAGCAGCTCGTCTATCCGTGGCAAAGGTGGCATCCAAGACCAAGGCATAAGAGCCCGGACTCGGCATCAAATCTGGGTGATCAGCCCTGCTCTAGCTGATAGGCTTCTCGGACTAGTGCATGGAACTCTGGCGTCTCTGATGCTACTGCATTCACCTCTTGTCGCTGCAGCCGCCTGCTGCGTCGATCATCAGCCATGCTGGTAAATATCATGTAGGCTACGTGCTCTTCGGGTACTCATCTTGTACTGCGCCGACTGGCCTGACAGCCGGCTGCTGGGGCGGAGGCGGCTGCCCAGCAGGCGGGGGAGGTAGGAGGCCATCTCCTTTGGCGATCCTGGTGAGCCAATGGCACTTTCGGGTGGTGTGATTCGACGGGTTCGCGCCGCTATGGAACTTGGAAGGACCATCCAGAGTCTGCTCGTATGAGAAAGCCGGCAACCAGTTGGGCTTGCCACCTTTCTATCGCTAGGGTGGAGGCTGCCCATCCGGCTGCTGGGCTTCAACTATCGCGACCTGCCGGCTGCTGGAAGCCGGCTGCGGGGCCTTGCGCTTGTGGTCGTTCTGCTGTTGCCGCCGACTGGCGTCTCCTACCGGAGTTCTTGGAGCCTGAGGGGCCACTTTGCCAGTTGCGCTAACTTGAATCTCCGCCTTCATGGAGGAGCCGGCCGTGGCATACTTGTCTGCAATGATTAGCAGCTCGTCGAGGGTTTCTGGCTCGTCGCAGAGGAGCTTGTGCTTGAGGAGGGTGCCTTCTCTGCACCCGGCGGTGAAGTACTCGATAGCCTGCACCTCGTGCACGCCCTCGCAGGAGTTCCGAAGCTCGGCCCAATGCGTGAGGTAGTCGCGAGTCGACTCGTTGGGACCTTGCATGCACAAGGAAAGCTGACGAGGCTTGGGAGGACGCTTGTACGTGCTAGTGAAGTTGTGGACGAATGCTTCGGTGAAGTCGACCCAGCTGTTGATGCTGCGGGGCTTCAGGCTATTCAGCCATGTCCGGGCCGTGCCCTGGAGCATGAGCGGAACGTATTTTACGGCGACACGCTTGTTGCCATTCGCTATGTTGACAACCGTGGAGTAGTCGACCAGCCAGTCCTCCAGCTTCGCAGAGCCGGTGTACTTGGGCGTGTCTCTTGGGAGCGTGAACCCTTTGGGAAAGGGCTCGTCTCGAATGCGGGGCCCGAAACAAGGCGGACCCAACTCGTTTTCTTCTTCCAGCGCCAGGGATCGGTGAAGTCGATCGATCCGGTGGCGGGCGTTGTTTTCCCCGACTCCCTCTCGGTGTCCAAGGCAGTCGTCGGGAGTCGGACGATCAACAGGCGGCGGGGAGACTCGCCTTTCCTTGCGAGGAGGAGGAGGCGGACAGTCGTCCCGTCGTTCTACTGCTCTCGGGCGGCCGTCTTGGTCGCGCTCTATGGTAATGTGAGTCCGACTGTGGCTGACAGTCAGATCCTTGTCTTTCCTTCCTCGGGCGCCGCCAGTCGGCGTCCGAGACGTCGCGCCTTGATCTCGGCGAAGGTCGTCGTTATGCCGCTGCGGCGCCTCCGTGCGGCAGCCGGCCTCGTTCTGCGCGGCAGCCGCGTCGAGGAGCCGCTGGACTCGCTCCATCATCAGGCGGCGCTCTTCGCCCTCAAAGTTATCCAGCTCGTCCGCCGCCGCCTGGGCGGCTCGAATGTTCTCCGCAGGCGTGGCATACATAGGGCGACTTGCCCCGAATAGGTTGGCGATGGCCACGCCGCGCTGCTGGACCGCGCCAAGGCGGCTGGGCCCAGCTGGGGCTGGCGAGCCACCAACAGCGCGATCTATCTCACGCTGGTAGGCTTCTGACAAGCGTCTCATGCTAGCCAACTTCTTCGCGCCTTCGACGAGCTGAAGGCGGCGCGCCTCCAACGTCTCCGCGTCTGCGTCTTCCGGAATGGACGCAGTCAAGTCTTGTAGTGCTGCGCCAAGTGGGTCATGCGCTCCTCCGCCGGGAGGCTCGTCATGATTGATGACGAGCACCTCGGTGATGGTTCTTCCGTCGCTCTCCACGCGAGGGAGAGGTTCATCGTAGACCACCACGTTGGTGGGGAACGCGTCGAGCGACGCGGTGTCGGAGTCGACCAGCATCGGGTCAGTGGAACCTACAGACTCCAAGTCCACGGCAGGCTCGCCGGCGACGTGGAGTTGGTCGAGGAGGCCCGCGAGGAGGCTCTTGGGGCCGCCCGTGCCTGCGTTGGAATGCAGGTTCATCGGAGAGGCGAACCTCATCGACAAGTTCGGCGAGGCAGTTGGCTGCGCAGGCGATCTCAATGCCGTGCAGCACGTCAGCGCAAACTCCGTCTGGCGTGCCTGGCTGGCTGCGCTCGCCAGGGAGGAAAAGGGTTCCTTTCCAGAGCAGGTCTCCGGACAACGGTGCACCAGGCCCCACGGTGGGCGCCAAATGTCGGGGGTTGGGTGCGACATATGCCAAAGGATGGCTTATCATGGTGGGGGCGAGTAGAACGTCGCCGGTGCCTGGAAACGGGATGAGGCGAAGACATGCACGCCGGCGAATCTTACCCAGCTTCAGGGCTCTCCGGGGAGATAATACCCCTACTGCTGCTCTATGGGGTCTCCGCATGATCACTATGGCAAAGTGTTTACACGGTCGCTCCTTGAGCTGTTTCCCGGAGGTAGGAGAAGGCAAGGCTAGCTCTCTCCTTCCTATATGATCTGGTCTAGTGCTAATGGATTCCAACCCTTTGCATGGGTGCCCTGGGGGGTTTATATAGGCCTACCCCCCAGGGGTACAATGGTAATCCGGCTGGACGCGGGCCCAGCCGCCAGTCTCTCTGGACGCCGTCTTATCCGCCGACTCCTGGGGCCCGCCGACTGGCTCGGTACGGAGCCGACAGGCCGCGTCCGCCGCGGGCGGGTCTTGCCGGCTGTAGATTACTGTACCGTGCTTCTAATGACGCGGGCTCGGTCATGGGGTCGTGGCAACAGCTCCGCCGTCTGGCGGGCAATCACTGTTGCCACTCCCTGTCGCGTCTGGTTAATGGCGCATGGGGCCCGTGGGAGGGGCCGGCCGACTCCTGGGGGCCGACTCCCAACTGGGCCGACTGGTAGCGCTCTCGCCATCTTCCGTACGCCCGCCGACTGGTGGGACCCGTCGTCCCTTGGTCATACCGGCAGGCCGTCGTGGGCACAGGACTCCGCCCACTGGGGCTGACGTTAGGGCCGGCATGGCAACAGTGTCACGCCGGGCGGAGATCTCCGCGGGTACGACGTACTGTGGCCACACCTGCCCTTGGAAAAGGGTGGGAGTGGACCTTACTGTGGCCACTCCCCGTCCCGTCCCTCTTTATGAGGGCATGTGGGTTGTTGGCGTCGCGGGCCGACTCCCCAAGGCCGGCTTCTCTGGAAGTCGCTAGTCAGGAGTCGTCTCATCCTGAAGTCATCCCTGGGACTCGGCCGCGAGTGGGCAGCCGGCCGCCTCGCCGCCGACTCTCAGAAGGCGGCTCTTCATCCTGGGGCCTCGAGGGGCGCAGTCTGCCTCAATGTCTTGAAAGGTTCTGGGTCTGGGTTAGCCTACCCGTGGCCCATTACTCCGACACTTGGCTAAGAGATCATTAGTGGAATCAACAGAACTACTAGAAGCAACAACATTGGTTATCATGATTATTGTTACTACTAGAAGAAGAACATTTCTTTTTCTTGTTGCTAGATTTAACTTGTGGCATGTAAGTAGACAAGAGTAAACGCTTGGAAATGTAAGCAGAACTTTTATTGCGAAGATCATCATTGATTTCCTTTAAGAACTCATGCTCTTACTCAAGGTTGAGCTTTTCAAAGTGTAGCTTCTCATGAGTATTTAAAAGTTCTCGATGATCTTCGAAGGTAGTTTCATGAGCTAACTTAAGAGTGTTTAGTTCTTTAGTTAGACGCTCAATCTCCTTCTTATCATTGTCATTCGCTTTATCTTAATTATCATGATTAACTGCAAGTTCATCATTGTTTTCAACACTAGAGTTGTCAACAAGTAAATCATCATCACCTAGCAAATCATCTTCATCACTATTGAAATCAACATACTTGGGGTGTGATACCTTTAGGCCTTTAGCCATGAAGCATCTTCCAATTTCTTCATTTGGTGAGTCAAATATGTCGTAAGAGTTAGTTGACACAAGTGCTAGACTGGCAACACCTTCATCTTGAGTATATTCGGAGTCGGAGTGGTAGCTTCTTTCGGAGTGATTGTCGGAGTCGGAGCCGGATACCCATTCACCAACATGAGCTTGATGTCTTTGTTTTGTGTAGCTCTTTGATGACTTGTCCTTCCTTTCCGAATCCTTGCTTCTCCGAGAGGGTCTTATCTCATAACGATCATCTCTACTCCTTCTCTCTCTAGGTGGTGATTCTTCTCTCCTACTTCTTATTTTGGGAGAATCTTCTCTTCTTTTGTAGGGAGCCGTACACTCATTGGAGTAGTTTTCGGGTCTTCCACAATTGTAGCAGTTACATTCACGACTCGAAGATCTTTTCTCATTGTAGGACCTTGACTTGGAACTTCTTTCCTTGCATCTACTCTTGTAGAACTTGTTGAAGTTCTTCACCATTAGGCTCAATTCTTCATTGAAGGTTTGTTTCTCACTTGATGATGTGGGAGCATCACATGAGGCTTTGTAAGCACCACTTGACTTGTTGTGGAGCTCTTCCTTAACCTTAAGTGACATCTCATGAGCAACAATTCTTCCAATGACTTTCCTTGGCTTGAGATCTTTGTAACTAGGCATCATTTGGATCAATGTGCACACGGTATCATATTTTCCATCCAAGGCTCTTAGGATCTTCTTGATGATGAATCTATCAGTCATCTCTTCACTTCCTAAGCCGGCAATCTCATTTGTGATGAGAGCAAGCCTAGAGTACATTTCAGCGATACCTTCACCATCCTTCATTTTGAACTTGTCAAGTTGACTTTGAAGCACATCCAATTTGGATTCCTTGACGGAGTCAGTACCTTTGTGCATATCAATCAAAGTATCCCAAATTTCCTTTGCATCCTCAAGACGGCTGATTTTGTTGAATTCTTCGGGGCACAATCCGTTGAAGAGAATATCACAAGCTTGAGCATTGTATTGCAACATCTTCAACTCTTCCACGTTAGCTTCACGGTTCAGTTCTCTCCCATCAAAGAATTCACCTTGCAAGCCAATACACACAATAGCCCAAACGGCGGGGTTATGTCCAAGAATATGCAATTTCATCTTATGCTTACAACTAGCAAAATTAGTACCATCAAAGTAAGGACCTCTACGGTGGTAATTTCCCTCGCTAGACGCCATACTCTCCTAGGTTGTGAAACCAAGGCTATGATCACCAAAAGCTATGGAAATCAAAGAAAATGGAGACCAAAGCTCTAATATCACTTATAGGATAGAAAGTATGTCTAGAGGGGGGTGATCAGACAACTTGACCAAATAAAAATCTAGCCATTTCCCAATTTTAAGTCTTGGCAGATTTTAATAACTTAGCACAAGTAAAGTAATCAACGTACACATGCAATTCTAAGAGTATAGCAGCGGAATATAAAACAATTGCATATGAAGGTAAAGGGATGAGTTTAGAGGGAGCAAACGCAATGTAGACACGGAGATTTTTGGCATGGTTCCGATAGGTGGTGCTATCATACATCCATGTTGATGGAGACTTCAACCCACGAAGGGTAACGGTTGCGCTAGTCCACGAAGAGCTCCAGCCACGAAGGGTCCACGAAGAAGCAACCTTGTCTGTCCCACCATGGCCATCACCCACGAAGGACTTGCCTCACTAGGGTCGATCTTCACGAAGTAGGCGATCTCCTTGCCCGTACAAACTCCTTGGTTCAACTCCACAATCTTGACGGAGGCTCCCAAGTAACACCTAACCAATCTAGGAGACACCACTCTCCAAAAGGTAATAGATGGTGTGTTGATGATGAACTCCTTGCTCTTGTGCTTCAAATGATAGTCTCCCCAACACTACGCTCTCTCTCATAGGATTGGATTTTGTGGAAAGAGAGTTTGAGTGGAAAGCAACTTGGAAAGGCTAGAGATCAAGATTCATGTGGTTGGAATGGAATGTATTGACCTCAACACAAGTGTAGGTGGTTCTCTCTCAGAAAATGTATGTTGGAAGTGTGGGCATGTTCTGATGGCTCTCCCCACAAATGAAGAGTGGGTGGAGGGGTATATATAGCCTCCACACAAAATCTAACCGTTACACACAAATCACCGAACTCGGTGGGATCGAATCATGAAACTCGATCAGACCGATTTAGTTCAAAATGTGAACGTTAGGATTTTCGGTGGGACCAACATGTCAACCCGGTGGGACCGATTCCATTAGGGTTAGGGCATAACGTAATCTCGATGAGACCGATTACACAAACTTGGTGGGACCAATTTTGGTAATAGGCAAATAGAGAGTTGGTCAGGCAAACTCGGTGGAACCGTTTCGCTCATCTCAGTTAGACTGAAACGTTACGAAGGGGAAACAAAGAGTTTGCATTGAAATCTCGGTGGGACCGATCGCTCATCTCTGTTGGACCGAAACATTACAAAGGGAAACAGAGAGGTTGCAATCCCATCTCGGTGAGACTGAGATCTCTATCGGTGAGACCGAAATGACTAGGGTTTGTGGCAGTGGCTATGTCAAGTGAACTCAGTGGCGCTGGGTAAGAAATTTCAGTGGGGCCGAGTTTGACTTTTGGTTTGGGACATATGTGGATATGAGAAAGTAGTTGAGGGTTTTGGAGCATATCACTAAGCATTTTGAGCAAGTAACTCATTAAGCAACACCTCATCCCCTTTTAATAGTATCGGCTTTTCCTATGGACTCAATGTGATCTTGGATCACTAAAAGTAAAATGTAGAGTCTTGAGGTTGAGCCAACATGTGTTCTTAGTATTTTGAGCGGTCCACTTTCTGCTTCATGCCATGCCAAACATTGAGCTTTCCTGAAATATTTATCTTGAAATAGCATTAGCTCAATGGGCTATATGTTGTTA
>NC_053025.1:34165490-34177163 GCF_003073215.2 Triticum urartu
TAGTGTGGAGAAAATAAGCTTTATACGATCGTGTGATATGGAAGAAATAAAAGCGACAGACTGCATAATAAAGGTCCATATCACAAGTGGCAATATAAAGTGACGTTCTTTCGCATTAAGATTTTGTGCATCCAACCATAAAAGCGCATGACAACCTCTGCTTCCCTCTGCGAAGGGCCTATCTTTTACTTTTATCTCCTACCTTGCATAAGAGTCATGGTGATCTTCACCCTTCCTTTTTACATTTTATCCTTTGGCAAGCACATATGTTGGAAAGATCCTGGTATATATGGCTAATTGGATGTGAGTTTTCATGAACTATTATTGTTGACATTACCCTTGAGGTAAAACGTTGGGAGGCAAAACTATAAGCCCCTATCTTTCTCTGTGTCCGATAAAACTCCATACCCATAAGTATTGCGTGAGTGTCAGCAATTGTGAAAGATTATATGATAGTTGAGTATGTGGACTTGCTGAAAAGCTCTTATACATTGACTCTTTCCTATGTTATGATAAATTGCAATTGCTCCAATGACTGAGATTATAGTTTGTTAGTTTTCAATGAAGTTTACAATTCATACTTGAAATTGTGATTGAATTATTACTCTAGCATAAGGGATTATATGACAAGAATTATATAAGTTGCTGTTCTAAGAATGATCATGATGCCCTCATGTCCGTATTTTATTTTTATCGACACCTCTATCTCTAAACATGTGGACATATTTTTCGATTTCGGCTTTTCGCTTGAGGACAAGCGAGGTCTAAGCTTGGGGGAGTTGATACGTCCATTTTGCATCATGCTTTTATATCGATATTTATTGCATTATGGGCTGTTATTACACATTATGTCACAATACTTATGCCTATTCTCTCTTATTTTACAAGGTTTACATAAAGAGGGAGAATGCCGGCAGCTGGGATTCTGGGCTGGAAAAGGAGCAAATATTAGAGACCTATTCTGCACAGCTCCAAAAGTCCTGAAACTTCACGGAAGACGTTTTCAGAATATATAAAAAATACTCAGCGGAAGAGATTCACCAGGGGGCCACACCCTGCCCACGAGGGTGGGGGCGCGCCCTACCCCCTGGGCGCGCCCCCTACCTCGTGGGCCCCCTGGTGGCCCTCCGGTGGCCATCTTCTGCTATATGAAGTCTTTCGATGGGAAAAAAATAAGCCATCTTCTCGGACGAAACTCCGCCGCCACGAGGCGGAACCTTGGCGGAACCAATCTAGGGCTCTGGCGGAGCTGTTCTGCCGGGGAAACTTCCCTCCCGGAGGGGGAAATCATCGCCATCGTCATCACCAACGCTCCTCTCATCGGGAGAGGGCAATCTCCATCAACATCTTCATCAGCACCATCTCCTCTCAAAACCCTAGTTCATCTCTTGTATCCAATTCTTGTCTCCAAGTCCGGGATTGGTGCTAGTAGGTTGCTAGTAGTGTTAATTACTCCTTGTAGTTGATGCTAGTTGGTTTAATTGGTGGAAGATCATATGTTCAGATCCTATATGCATATTAATACCCCTCTGATTATGAACATGTTTATGCTTTGTGAGTAGTTACTTTTGTTCCTGAGGACATGGGAGAAGTCTTGCTATTAGTAGTCATGTGAATTTGGTATTCGTTCGATATTTTGATGAGATGTATGTTGTCTCTCCTCTAGTGGTGTTATGTGAACGTCGACTACATGACACTTAACTGTTATTTGGGCCTAGAGGAAGGCATTGGGAAGTAATAAGTAGATGATGGGTTGCTAGAGTGACAGAAGCTTAAACCCTAGTTTATGCGTTGCTTCGTAAGGGGCTGATTTGGATCCATATGTTTCATGCTATGGTTAATCATAAGTGGGATGCTTGTCCAAGTAAGGATAGTACCCAAGCACCGGTTAACCCACATACCAAATTATCAAAGTACCGAACGCGAATCATATGAACGTGATGAAAACTAGCTTGACGATATTCCCATGTGTCCTCGGGAGCGCTTTTCTCTATACAAGAGTTTGTCCAAGCTTGTCCTTTGCTACAAAAAGGATTGGGCCACCTTGCTGCACTTTATTTACTTTTGTTACTTGTTGCTCGTTACAAATTATCCTATCACAAAACTATCTGTTACCACTTATTTCAATACTTGTAGAGAATACCTTGCTGGAAACCGCTTATCATTTCCTTATGCTCCTCGTTGGGTTCGACACTCTTACTTATCGAAAGGACTATGATAGATCCCCTATACTTGTGGGTCATCAGCAGCCATAAGAAAAAATATCTGCTGGTCATGGTATATAAGTTCACTAAGTGGATAGAGGCCAAACCTGTTAAAATGGCCGAAGCCGGACCAGTGATAAACTTTATATCCGGTGTCGTGCACCATTATGGTGTCCCACACAACATCATCACCGACAACGGCTCCGATCTTACAGCCGATGAGGTGAAAGCCTGGTGTGCTAATCTAGACATTAAGCTCGATTACGCCTCCGTCTATCATCCGCAAACAGACGGCCAGGTCGAACGAGCCAATGGTCTTATTATTAGCGGCATCAAACCCAGACTAGTGCGGTCTTTGAGAGAATCAGACAAGCACTAGCTTGAGGAGCTCGTCTCCATACTCTGGGGGCTGCGGACCACGTCCAATCGCACTACCAGATATACACCTTTCTTCATGTTGTACGGTGCAGAGGCTGTGTTACCTTGCGACATTATTAATGACTCACCTCGAGTGCGCATGTATGAATAGAGAGAGAGGCCGAGCTTGATCGCCAGGACAGCTTGGATGCCCTGGAGGAGGAGCGCGACGTTGCAAAAGCCCGTTCCGCATTTTATCAACAGCAGGCCCGCAGATATCAAAGCAGAGAAGTGCGGGCCAAGACTTATAATGTTGGAGAACTCATTCTACGCTTGCCGGAGAAGAAAAAAGGACAAACTCAAGCCCAAGTGGGAGGGTCCCTTCATCATTGACGAAGTACTCACTAGAGGAGCGTACCGCCTGCGTGATGCATCAGACAATCGCCTAGAGCCGAACCCCTGGAACGTGGCCAGACTCCAAAGATTCTATGCCTAGCGCCGAACTCTTCGTTCGTCTCCTTCTCCCTTTTGTTTCCATTATTTTTCTCCTCTCTTTTCGCCTTTTCTTTTTTAGCCTTAAAGCTTTAGTGCGGCCAAAGCATGCACATATGACGTATACATCCTCAAATGTGTATGTCCATTATACCTGGGGGCTTCTTGCACAAAAGCTTATTATTGTTATTTTTCGGGCATCAAGCTCATCACATATGCGTTTTTCCTCATATGTACCTTTTCTTCGCCATTATATGCATCGATATGACTTAAGTTTTGGCCAAGCTGGGTTGCCTGGCTCCTGTGCTTATGCCCTACGTTCCCGTTAGTTCGGCTAGGGCATAAAGGGAGAACCTCTGCGATTGTTACTGCCCGGTCATCCGGATGTGTACCTCAGACTGGGTGAAGCCAAAAGCTAGCGTTCTTAAGGGAATATTCGGTCCGTGGAATAAAGTGTTTTTACATTCCTCCCACTATGAACCCCTAGATGTTACGTATACTGCAATCTTTTCAATCACAGTTCGGACATGCACATTAACGCATGTACACCCAAGGAAAGGAACCCTTAACGGAACTATTCTCTCTGGAAGATGTTTCTTACAATCACAATGTAATATAACATAGCTAGCCAGATACAACTTGTCTGTTCAAGCAACTATGACCCCTACGCCTGGTTTCCACGCATACCCCGGTCTATTTCCTGCTCAGGTATTCGGAAACACTCCTCACCTTCGGGTCCAGAGGTTGAAGCGAAAAGGTCGGCCATGACAATCGTTTTACAATCCGGCTAGGGACAAATAGGTCAAGGAAAGTACATAGTCACTTGGACTAAAAAAATTCCTCCTCTATACGTCTAACAAGCTGTCTAGCTTACAATCCTATTGGGAATATTTGGCGGCTACTTCTACTTGGTCATATACCAAATTAACGGGAATTTCTTTCCCATCCGACCCTAGAGGTCTGACCCGGGCCATATGATGTGGATCAAGCTTGGTATACCGTGTTTTTAACATGGCCCGGGCCTCTCGCGCACCTTCCCGGCAGGCTGATATCTTCCATAATCGAATACGACCGAGCCCCTTTGAACAGCTCCACGAGCTCCGCCATACCTCCTGGAGGAGAGGCGGATGGCCATAAAGCCTTGGCAACACTTCGCATTGCTTGCCGAACTCGCTCGTGCATCTGGGACAGCTCTTGTAGCAGGTCGCCTTGGGATCCGAACATTTCCTTTTCGGGACGACCAGTCAGCATACCTGCAGACATAAATCTGTCAGTTCTCACCCTCGCCGAATAATAGGGTGGCAAATTTGAAAAGCATACTAAATATGCTGCCTTGTAGCCTCCTATTCTCCTTGACAGCGTCAGGTAGCTGGGCTCGAATGTATTTTTGTTCTTCGCCCAGTTGGGTATGGGAATCCTGCAGCTTGTTCTTTTCCTCTCTGACCCATGTCAGCACACGCTCGCCTGCCACATGTTGCCTTTTGGCCTCTTGTTCACCAGTCTGGGCGACCATCAGTTTCTCCTTAAGTTGCTCTAGCGATTCTGTCAATAGAAACACAACAGTATTAATATAGCTGGTATATATGATTATACTTTTTCTGATGGGGAGAAGAATTACCAGGTAGTGCCTCCTTGGATTTTTCCAATTCGGTGGTAGCCGCAGTTAGCTAAGTCTGGCACTTTCCCAGCTCTTGAGATAGCAGGCTATTCTTCTCCATAAGTGCCTGATTATACAATGATCCTTAAATCAGTTGAATCAACTACTTTAAGTCTCGGGGGCTACTGGTATATGATTATTAATCTACATACCTTCGTTAACTCTCCCCCCACAAACAAACTACTCCACTCCCTCATATATACAACCACCTGACGAGGTTCCCTGACTCTCCTCAACAAACATAACCCAACCTCCCTTACTTAACTCCATTTACTATGTATTGATGTCTCCTACATAAACTTTTCGATCTCTGCTCGCTATCTTGTATATAACCTTGCGAGTAACCTCCACCCTCTCCTTGAAAGAGAATTCGTCCGACTAAAATATTCACATCTTTTTTAGATTTGACTCATATTCTAAGACAATTGGATCTTCTTTTTGCCTTGGTGCCTTTATACATCTTTTCCTAGCACTTCTTGCGTCATTCCAGCCTATGTCGCGGCCATCCTGGGGTCGATGCCAGGACGCCCAAGTGCTTTGCGCTTCTCAGCCTCATTATAGGCTTGCACACATCTGTCAGCCAGAGTCTTCATGCGCTCACGCGAACCCTGAGCTTCTGCATGCTTCTTCACAAAGGCTTCCTTGAGCTCGTGCATCATTGTCTTGAAGTTCTTCACTTCTTGCACGCTGAGCTTGGCCATATGCTTTTTGAACTGAGCCTTTTCATAGTCAATCTTCTGCTTCAGTTCAACAATGCGCTGGGCAATAGCAAGTTCTGAAGCAATGGCGCCTTGGAAGGCGACACTGAGGCCAATGGGTAGCTGCAGATCTTCAAAGCTGATGTTTGGCGTGTCAAACCACTCGATCAATGAAGTTGTGGATGATGGTGACATCAAAGAGAGGCAGATCATTGAAGATTTCTGCTTCTTCTTTGCTCTTGATGAGTTGCTCAAGAGCGTCATCTGCAAGATCTTCATCACTTGATAGATCAATGTCGTCGTTGCGCAGAATGGCAGCAGCTGTTAGCTCTTTGCTAGTGTGAGACAGAGGCATCTTGGCCCTCTGGGGCCCTGAGACGCGTGATAAGTCTTCAGACTGCACACTGTCTTCAGGAGGTGCAGTTGCCAATGGCTTTACCCTTGAGATTTTTGGTGAAGGGGCCGGCTTTGAAGCTTTTGGCTTCTTCAACTGCTTTGGCTTCGGCACTGCAGGCGCATCATCAGACTCAGGTCAGCTAGCAGGCTTCATTCACTGCAGTCCTTGAACAAGATGTAGGGTGATGAGGCCTTCAAGGGTTGGCGAAAGGACGATGAACATTGGGTTTCTGCCATGTCCGTGTGCCATCTGCCCTTGGAGATGAGGGCCAGGGGTTGAAAGTCTAACCCAAAAGTCTTCTTATTCTGCTTCGCTAGAGTTCTGAGCAAACTGGAAGTTGCACTTGAACAGATTGTCGTCACGACAACCATAGCAGTGAACGGATCGAGTGTGCATCAGCAGGCCTGTGGTCCCACGGACCATGCATGGATAGAAGCCTTGAGCAATGCTTTCATCTCTGGAACCTGGTAGAAGGTTCTTGAATAGGATTGTTCTCCCCACGGTCTCTGATTGGCTGTTTTTCTCAGCATAACTCCTGGGTCACAAATCTGTATTTGAACCATTGTTCTGCCCAATATCTTCGAATCCATTGGATTCGGGTCTTGCGCTGACTGTAATCCTCTTCAGGATCTGTCTTGTACATTTTTGAGAGTTCATCTGGAAGATCTCTGGAGGTCTCACCACGATGCTTTCTGCCACCCTTCCTTGCTGCCTTTTCTGAAGCCATAAACTTTAACCTGAAAGGCTTCAAGACGTTCAAAGGCTTCAAAGGTTTTCGTTGCTGGACCAACAGGAACTGGCTTCGGGAGAATTTATGTGATGCTGTAAGAATTCTGCAAATGAATGCAGACTATGAGAACCAAAGGATTCTCCCACGGACATGTACCTGTGACAGCATTAAGGTGCGAGGGAAGGGGAAGAGGTCATATGCATTCTCAGAAGATTTTGAAGATAAATCAGTTTAGAAGACATTGACCTCATCGTGCGAAAGACATTCACTCATAGATAAGAAGTTGGTTCCAGATTTGTACGAATCCACAGATCAGTACAAGTGAGGAATCTAACTACTTTGTGAAGCACAAGTGAATATACTAGGCATGTTATGAGATGCAGTATGAGAGAGATCTAGCTTGTGTGAACAGAAACTGCTTGTGGTAGAAAGTGACAAATCCATAGGATCAACGGTGCTGTAAAAAGGAAGTTTTATTTACCACACTAAGAACTGCTAGACGGAAGTAAGATGAGGCCGAGCAGTTCGATCTTCCGTGCCCTAACTTGGCGACGGAGGACACCTACGGCGACGGCGGAGAGGACGATGTCCGCGGTCGGCGTGAAGACGGCGTCGGAGAGGTTGCGGCAGCGAAGCGCTTCGTCGCCGGCGTCGTCGAGGGCTAGCGGTGGCGCTAGGGTTCGTGCGAGGGTGGAAGAAGAGATAATGACTGCTGTAAGTGTGTATTTATAGGCACATGGGCGGCACTGTGCTATTACACAGGTGCCCCTGGCGATTCGCATTTGGGGAACACGTGGCCATTATGCAGAATTTTGGGGTTTGTTCCACGTCCCACGCACGCCTGGATTGTCGGGTGGTCGTTCCTACTTCTCCGGAATTCATGTGGAGGAATGAGCATTGAAAACGGACTTAATGGTTGTCTCTGTATCTTCTGCCGACAAGGACGCAGAGAAGACATTCGACAGTTTCAATAGAATGCATATGACTTGGAGAGATAGAGTTTGAGATAGAAAGCATAGAGAGGTTAGGGGCCGATCACATTCACTTAGTTCAAAAGATTCAACACGAAGACATAGCTATAAGTGAATGCTGTAGAGGACAGAACACTAGTATATATATATATATATATATATAATCAACATAGTGAAGATAATCATGAAAATATGTTGAGATCGAAGCCAAACCAAATGTGAAGACATTGCAAGGTAACGCCATGAGTGAAACACTTCAAAATAGAACGTTTGGTGGTGGCGTTACCCACCGTATAGGAAGTATTAGACCCAGACACGGCGCACAATTATCGTGGCGCTCCGAAGTCAAATTCCACATTAATGTATTCACACTTAGAATGTATGTCTTCATTGATTGAAGATATACTTCACTTCGTGTGTTGCACATCTAAGTCATCAATATGCATAAGGGTTAGGATGTGTGCCTGATCACAGGACATTTGAGGATTCCAGGATATTTAGCTCACACCGTAACTTGCAAAACCTCTTCTCATCCAAGGGCTTGGTGAAGATATCTGCCAATTGCTCTTCAGTGTTGACGTGTATGATATCAATGTCTTCCTTCACAACATGATCTCTGAGAAAGTGATGACGAATTTCAATGTGCTTTGTCTTCGAGTGCTGAACTGGGTTGTTGGCAATCTTGATGGCGCTTTCGTTGTCGCAGTAAAGTGGCACTTGCTTCAGATGAATGCCATAGTCCTTGAGTGTTTGCTTCATCCACAGAAGCTGAGCGCAGCAAGATCCAGCAGCAATGTATTCAGATTCAGCAGTGGAGAGAGATACACAGTTCTGCTTCTTTGAAGACCAACATACAAGTGATCGTCCCAGAAAGTGACATGTGCCTGATGTAGACTTGCGATCAACTTTGTCACCAGCATAATCAGCATCCGAGAATCCAACCAGATCAAACTCTGAGCCCTTTGGATACCATAATCCTAGAGTTGGGGTGTGAGCCAAATATCGAAGAATTCGCTTCACAGCTAAGTGATGCGACTCCTTTGGTGCCGCTTGAAATCGAGCACACATGCAAACACTAAGCATAATATCTGGCCTAGATGCACATAGATAAAGTAAAGAACCAATCATGGAGCGGTATACCTTTTGATCGAACTCTTTACCATTGTCGTCAGGACCCAGATGATGTTTGGCTGGCATTGGTGTTGGTGAAGCCTTTGCAGTCTTGCATACTGAACTTCTTCAGGCAATCTTTGAGATACTTCTCTTAAGATATGAAGATGCCATTGCGTTGCTGTCGTATTTGAAGACCGAGGAAGAACTGCAGCTCTCCCATCATGGACATCTGATATTGCTCTTGCATCATATATCCAAACTCTTCACTGTACTTCTGATTGGTGCAGCCGAAGATAATGTCATCCACATATATTTGGCACACAAACAGTTCACCATCATATGTCTTCGTGAAGAGAGTGGGGTCGAGGGAACCAGGTATGAAGCCTTTGCTCTTCAGGAAGTATTTGAGTGTGTCATACCAGGCCCGAGGGGCTTGTTTGAGGCCATACAGTGCCTTATTGAGCTTGTATACCATGCCAGGATGTTTTCGATCTTCAAAGCCAAGCGGTTGTGCAACATACACTTCTTCTTCAATCTTGCCATTGAGAAAGGCACTCTTCACATCCATTTGATATAGAAGTATGTTATGATGATTTGCATAGGCCAGCAGTATGCGTATGGCTTCAAGTCCTAGCCACAGGAGCAAATGTTTCATCGAAGTCAATGCCTTCCACTTGAGTATATCCTTGAGCAACGAGACGAGCTTTGTTTCTGACAACTTGACCATGCTCATCTTGCTTGTTGCGGTATATCCATTTGGTGCCTATTATATTGTGCTTCCGTGGATCAGGACGCTTAACCAGTTCCCATACATTATTCAGCTCAAACTGTTGAAGCTCTTCTTGCATAGCTTGAATCCATTCAGGTTCCATGAAGGCTTCTTCAACTTTCTTGGGTTCTGTTATTGAGACGAATGCGAAGTGCCCACAGAAATTTGCTAGCTGAGTTGCCCTTGAACGAGTGAGTGGACCAGGTGCATTGATGCTATCAATTATTCTTTCAATCTGCACTTCATTGGCAACGCGAGGATGTACAGGGCGAAGACTTTGCTCTTGCTGTTCATTGCGTTGTTGGAAGGAATGTCTTCAGGCTGAGCATTGTCTTCATGTTGATCAGGTGCTGATAAGTTCTTCTTAGGATGAGCTTCAGAAGGTATAATTTCTCTAGTTCCCATTAGCTTGATTAATTCACTGGATGGAACTTCATCTAGCACATTTGGCAGCTGCTCTCTTTGTGAACCGTTGGTCTCATCGAACCGCACATCCACTGTTTCAACCACTTTGTAATGAAAGAGATTGAAGACTCTGTAGGAGTGCGAATCCTTTCCATATCCAAGCATAAAACCCTCATGTGCTTTTGGTGCAAATTTTGAGGTGTGATGTGGGTCCTTGATCCAGCACCTTGCGCCAAATACTCTGAAGTAACTGACATTTGGCTTCTTGCCAGTAAGGAGCTCATAAGATGTCTTGTTCAGAAGCTTGTGAAGATAAACACGATTGATTGTATGGCATGCAGTATCAATGGCTTCAGGCCAGAATTTTCTTGGGGTCTTGTATTCATCTAGCATCGTTCTGGCCATCTCAATGAGTGTTCTGTTCTTGCGTTCGACGACGCCATTCTGCTGTGGCGTGTACGGGGCTGAGAATTCATGTGTGATGCCCAAGGTATCAAGATATGTATCAAGGCCAGTGTTCTTGAATTCAGTGCCATTGTCACTTCTGATGTGCTTTATCTTGGCGCCAATAATGTTCATGCTCGATTGGCGAAGCGTCTGAAGACATCCTGCATTTCAGTCTTGTAAGGATTATGTGCACCCAAGTATATCTAGAATAATCATCAACAATAACAAGCCATAGAGACAGCAGTAGTAGTAAGAGTTGAGTAATGAGTGGGACCGAAAAGATCCATGTGAAGCAGTTCGAAGGGTCGAGTTGTGTCATGATTGTCTTCGAGGGATGTTTGGCCCTCGTCATCTTCCCTGCTTCACAGGCACCGCATAAGGTCTTTCTTGAACTTGACGCCCTCGATGCCTATGACATGCTTCTTCTTCGCAAGGGTGTGGAGGTTCCTCATGCCAGCATGTCCCAAGCCTCCGATGCCAGAGCCAGCATTCTGAAGCCTTTGCTAGAAGACATACTGCAAGCTGTGGCCCTGCTGAGAAATCTACCACGTACAAATCATCTTTTCGATACCCTTCAAACACTAGAGACTTGTCAGATTCCATTAGTACAAGGCAACGATATTTTCCAAACATTACGATCATGTTCAAATCGCAAAGCATTGAGACAGACATTAAGTTGAAGCCAAGGGATTCAACAAGCACGACTTTATCCATGTGTTGATCCCTTGAGATTGCAACTCTACCTAGACCCAATACCTTACTTTAACCAGTGTCAGCAAATGTGATGTGGCTCTTGTCGGATGGTCGTAAAGTTGAGTCCATAAGAAGACTTCTTTTGCCAGTCATGTGATTTTGTACACCCACTATCAATAATCCACTCTCTAGACGCTGGTGTCGTACCCTACAGTGCAGTTAGGTGGATAGGCTTCACCAAGAGCATTGTGAAGCAAAAACATTTGACGAACCAATGGGTTATGAAAGCTTAGATCCAGATTAGGACTAATAGGGAGAGTAGCAAGCGATTCAGGAACGAAGTACATAGTAAGACCATTCGGGCATTTGATCTTGCGCCCTACAAGATGTTTAAGGTCCCCAGCAATAGCGTCAGACGATTTTGGTTTTCTGCTGGAGACCTTTCCCTGCAAAAGAGAGTTAAGCTTTCTTAGCCACCCACATCAAGGGCGCTTAGAAGCAATAAGTCTAAGTGCAGCATCTGAGAATTTTGGCTTTGAAGCCTTAGCAAACAGTCTTGCAGGCGGACAATAGTACTCATAAGAATAAGCAGAATAGTTCTTGGTCTTATGAACATGGCGGTTTGATGAACCGCTCTCATATTCATATGCCTGAGTATGGTTTCCCTGCAAAACATTTGCGTTAGTGCGACTCAGGTGAGTTCTCTGTCTATATGAAGCCCTTGGACCATATGAAGCCCT
>NC_053025.1:34545037-34659880 GCF_003073215.2 Triticum urartu
GATTTTACTCCAGGCGATTCATCTAAGCAATTCAGCATCAGTGCAAACTTGGATCCTAAATAGGAAAGCGCGCTCATCGAGTTCATCCGTGAGAACCAGGACATCTTTGCATGGAAGCCTTCTGACATGCCGGGTGTACCGAGAGGACTCGCTGAGCACACTCTTAATATTGATCCGAAGTATAAGCCAGTCAGGCAGTTTCTGCGGCGATTCAACGAAGAACGACGAAAGGCTATTAGGGAGGAGGTCGCCCGGCTCTTGGCGGCTGGGTTCATCGTTGAAGTTTTCCACCCGGAGTGGTTGGCTAACCCGGTGCTCGTACTCAAGAAGAACGGCACCTGGCGCATGTGTGTGGATTATACGGACTTAAATAAAGCTTGTCCGGCTGATCCCTTTGCTCTCCCCCGTATTGATCAAATCATTGATGCTACGGCGGGTTGTGAGCGTTTGAGCTTTTTGGATGCTTATTCTGGTTATCATCAGATCAAGATGGCAGTTAAGGACTAGGAGAAGACGGTTTTCATCACTCCGTTTGGAGCCTTCTGCTATGTATCTATGCCTTTTGGGCTCAAGAGTGCCCAGGCGACTTATCAGTGGTGTGTACAAAACTGTCTCCACAATCAGATTGGGCGCAATGTTCATGCTTATGTGGATGACATAGTGGTGAAGTCCAGAGAGAAGGAAACCTTGATATCTGATTTAAAAGAGACCTTTGACAATCTCCGGGTTTACAAGATGATGCTTAACCCGGAGAAGTGTGTATTTGGTGTACCTGCAGGCAAGCTTTTAGGATTCTTGGTCTCAAACAGGGGCATTGAAGCTAATCCGAAGAAGATCAAGGCAATTACTTCTTTGGCTAAACCGGCGTGCATCAATGATGTTCAGCGACTGGCGGGTCGTGTTGCTGCTTTAAGCCGGTTCATAAGCCGGTTAGGTGAGAAGGCCCTGCCGCTGTATCAGATGATGAAAAAAGCGGACACTTTTGTCTGGAGTGATGCTACTAATGCTGCTTTTGAGGATTTAAAGAGGCAGTTATCTGAGCCGCCGGTCCTTGCAGCTCCCATTGATAGAGAACCTTTGTTGTTGTATGTGGCTGCTAACTCGCGAGCTGTCAGCGTTGCAATTGTGGTGGAGCGCAAGGAGGCTGGTAAGGAGCATCCGGTTCAGCGGCCGGTTTACTATGTCAGTGAGGTGCTCATCGAGTCGAAACAAAGATATCCCCATTGGCAGAAGCTTGTTTACGGGGTGTTCATGGCAAGCCGGAAGTTGAAGCAATACTTCCAAGGTCACCCTATCACTGTGGTGAGTTCTGCCCCCTTGGGAGACATCATCCAGGACAGAGAGGCCACAGGACGAGTCGCCAAGCGGGCCATTGAGCTGGGGCCTCATGGTCTGAAGTACATGCCACGCACTGCCATTAAGTCTCAAGCCTTGGTGGATTTTATCAATGACTGGACAGAACTACAGGCACCTGAGGAGAAGCCCGATAACACATATTGGACTATTCACTTTGATGGGTCCAGGCAGTTGGAAGGCTTGGGGGCTGGAGTCGTATTAACTTCTCCTCGAGGTGACAAATTCGGTTATGTTCTCCGGCTTATGTTTCCTTGTACTAACAATGCAGCTGAGTACGAGGCCTTGCTCCATGGTCTCCGGATGGCCAAAGAGATGAATTTGAGCCGGGTAAGGTGCTTAGGAGACTCAGACCTTGTGGCTCAACAGGTGTCAGGCAAGTGGGATTCCAAGGATCCCCTTATGGCGGCTTACCGTCGGGAAGTTGACGTTGTAGCCGGGCACTTCAAAGGTTATGTGGTGGAACACATTGATCGAAGGAAGAATGAGGCGGCTGTTTCCTTAAGCCGGCTGGGGTCTCAGTGTAAGCCGGTACCGCCTAACACCTTTCTTGATGTTTTGCATAATCCGTCTGTCAAGTTACGTACAGAAGAAGATCTGGTAGTGCCAGACCCGGAGGCGCAGCTGGTAGCGGCTCTCCACATCATCCCGGATTGGACAGTGCCTTATTTGGCTTATATGACCCGGGGAGAGTTGCCTGAGGATGAAACCTTGGCGAGACAGATCATCCGGCGGTCCAAGTCCATGACAATCGTCAATGGCGAGTTACATCACTGCAGTGTCACTGGAGCGTTTCAACGTTGCGTGTCACCTGCGGAGGGTCGGGAGATACTCCGTGAGATCCATGAAGGCGATTGTGGTCATCATGCCGGCTCAAAATCTCTTGTAGCCAAGGCCTTCCGTCATGGGTTTTATTGGCTGACGGCTCATGCTGATGCAGAAGATCTAGTTAGCAAATGTGATGGATGTCAGAAGTTCTCACGACGAGCTCATGTGCCGGCTCAAGAATTGAGGATGATTCCGATTACTTGGCCGTTCGTAGTCTGGGGGCTTGACATGGTCGGGACTTTCAAAAGGTCTAAGGATAAAAAGACGCACCTCTTGGTAGCAGTTACAAGTTTACAAAGTGGGTTGAGGCGGAGCCAGTCAGTAAGTGTGATGCAGCCACGGCGGTTTAGTTCATGAAAAAGGTGATTTTTCGTTTTGGTTTTCCACACAGCATCATAACTGATAGTGGCACTAATCTCTCCAAAGGAGCCATGGAAGAGTTATGTCAACGGGAGCATATCCGGCTTGACGTTTCGGCTGTGGCTCGTCCTCAATCCAATGGTCAAGCAGAAAGAGCTAATCAAGAGATCTTGAAGGGTATCAAGCCCCGGCTCTTGGTCCCCTTGCAGCGGACGCTGATGAAGCTATGTACCTAGGGTAGGAGCATGGACCTGTCCTAAGTGCCCTACCCAAGGACATCCCTAGAAGAAGTCACCTTTCAATCGACTTGGAGGTATCCCACTCGACGGATTCAAGACACTCGACCACAAAGCTATCACTCGACCACGAGGCCAACCACTCGACTGCTAGGAGGTCTAAATTCACTCCGCACGCAAACGGTCGGCCATTAAGTAGCTTTTATGGTCTTCATAGCACTTTATTAGGGGCGTTACCAGTAACGCCCAGCCTTAATGTACTTTAAACCCTGCATTACTGAGGGCTGGAGGGGCCTGGCGAACTCTATATAAGCCACCCCCTCCTCAGTGTCAAGGGTTCGCACCCCTGTTACTCATACGCACATAATTCAATTGACCGCCTCCGGGCACCGAGACGTAGGGCTGTTACTTCCTCCGAGAAGGGCCTGAACTCGTAAACCTCGTGTGCTTATAACTACTCCATAGCTAAGATCTAGCCTCTCCATACACACCTCCCTACATTACTGTCAGAGTTAGAACCACGACAGTTGGTGCCCACCGTGGGGCAGGAGTCTTAGCGCCTAGTTGGAGAAGTTGCGACTTTTCTGATCTCTTTGATCATGGTTTCGGGCGGAGTTTTGGTGGAGGGCCGCGAGATCCGTCTCGGCGCGCTCACGTTCATCGCCGACGACTCCGCTTGGCTCCAGGAGGCTCCACTCAACGTCGACGCGCTCCCCATCCGCGGGGCGATGCACTTTCGCGCATGCGTCCGTGGTGTCCTCCTGCGGCAGCCGTCGACCCAGTATCGGTCGGCTTCTGTGGCATCCTCCCGCCCTGTCTCTCGCCGGCGCAAGCGCTCCGGTCGGTCGAGGCTTCAGAGGTGGGTGAGACATGCGGTGGCCCGCCAGTCGGCCACCCCGCAAGTCGCGACGATCGAGCCCGACGAATCCCTCTACGGCCTGTTCGACAGGCTCCGTAGAGACCGCGTCCGAATGCGATAGCAGTGACCCAGCGGCGGAGGTTCTGGTGATCGACGGGCCACGCAGTCCTCCCGGTTTTCCCCGCACTAACGGAGGCGCAGATGGAGGCGACCCGTCGCATCCCCACGAGGAGTATCTCCCCGAGCCTCTCACGTCATTGCAGCGAGAGGAGCTTCGTCGCTGGAACATGGATGCTCTTCACACTCCTATCGTTGGAGAAACCCCCGAGGCCCATGCCTTGGAGGACGCGCGCTTGGCTAACTTGGCCGAGCGCACTCGACTGGAGAATCTCCAGCAAGCACTCGACGAGCGAGCGCGTCAACGGGTTCCATAATCCAGTAGACGTCAGCTCTTTCCGCCCCTGCAGGTATATCGAACTCCGATTCAGAATTTGGCAGCTGCAGCCCGTATAGTAGAGTCAATTCAGCCCTCCCAGTCAGAGGCTGGCAGAGGCTTGTTGCAAATCAGGGCATTGCTCCGGGCAGCGGGAGACCAGAATTCCGCTGTTTCTCAGTCGCGGAACAGGATCCATAGCCGATCCGTTGCAGCAGACACAGTCCAGTCGGCTCACAGCCCAAGATCGCCCCCGAGGCGTGAGGGACGTGGAGACCGGCGTGATCAGCACAGAAGGAATGAGCAGTATGATCACCGATTCGATCGTGACGATGGACGTCGAGTCCCACCCCTCCCCGAGGAGTGGATCGTATGCGCCTCGACAGCAAGATGACAGACGCCCTCATAGTGTTGGGCGGAGGATTCCAGTCAACCCCAGAGAACCAGGCTTTGATGCGAGATCTATTCTCGTTCAAGGTTTGGTCGACAGGAACAGAGCTCACCGAGATGGTCACGACAGAGATGCCCCTACCAGTAGCAGAGTACATGTTTCAGGGCCAGAATGTATCAGTCGAGCCATCAGAGCCGCTGTGATTCCTCCCAACTTCAGGTTGGCGACTGGAGTTAGTAAATTCACTGGTGAGTCCAAGCCTGATAGTTGGCTCGAAGACTACCGAGTGGCGGTCCAGATTGGCGGTGGCAATGATGAGGTGGCCATGAAGCACCTACCTCTCATGTTGGAGGGTTCGGCCAGGGCATGGCTGAATCAGTTAGCACCCAGCAGCATTTACACTTGGGAGGATCTCTCCCGAGTGTTTGTCACAACATTTGAGGGAACATGCAAGCGGCCCGCAGGTCTCACGAAACTGCGGTCTTGTGTGCAGAAACCGAATGAAACTCTGAGGGATTACATCCAGAGGTGGATCACATTGCATCACACAGTTGAAAATGTACCGGATCATCAAGCAGTTTGTGCCTTTAAAGAAGGTGTTAAGTACAGAGAATTGAATTTGAAGTTCGGTCGAACTGGAGAAATGTCCCTGAATCGGATGATGGAGATTGCCACCAAATACGCTAATGGTGAAGATGAGGATCGACTCCGGAGTGGCAAGCATAAATCAGTCGTGCAGGGAACCGGAGGAAATTCCAATCGGAAACAGAAGCGAAAAGCCGAGCCAGCCGCTCCTGGGGAGGCCCTGGCCGTAACCCAAGGAAAGTTTAAGGGGAAACCCAAGGGACCTTGGAACCCCAAGAAAGTTAAAGACCAAGATGGAAATGATGTTTTGGATCTACCGTGTCACATCCACACCAAGAAAGATGAAGAGGGTAAACTCATTTACCCAAAACATACCACTCGATAGTGTCGGCTCCTGATCCAGCAGTTCCAGGGCAAACAGTCCAAAGATAAAGATAAGGAGTCGGATAAAGTTGAGGACAAGGAAGATAGTGATGGATACCCCCAAGTCAATTCCACCTTGATAATTTTCGCTGATGTCGAAAGCAAAAGTCGACTGAAAGTTATCAACCGTGAAGTGAATATGGTTGCTCCAGCAACACCCAGTTATCTGAAGTGGTCTCAGACTGCCATCACATTCGACCAGTCTGATCACCCTACACACATTGCCACCCCTGGGAGGCAAGCTTTGGTGGTCGACCCAGTTGTCGAAGGCACTCGACTGACCAAAGTCCTGATGGATGGTGGTAGTGGTTTGAACATACTATACGCAGAGACATTGAAGGGGATGGGCATTCCGATGTCCAGACTCAGCACCAGCAACATGAGTTTCCATGGAGTCATTCCTGGGAAGAAAGCCGAGTCACTCGGCCAGATTGCTCTTGATGTGGTTTTCGGTGATTCCAAGAATTACCGCAAAGAAAAGTTAACATTTGAGGTGGTGGATTTCCAGAGTGCTTATCACGCTATTTTGGGCAGGCCAGCTTATGCACGCTTCATGGCTCGACCATGCTACGTGTATCTCAAATTGAAGATGCCCGATCCCAAAGGTGTGATCACTGTTACGGGCAATCGGAAGAAGGCAGAAGAGTGTTTTCAGAAAGGCTCAAAGATTGCTGAGGCTCAGATGGCAGTGGTCGAGCTGCAAGAGTATCAGAAGACTGCAGATCCGAGTGAGTTGCTACGGGCCAAGAAGCCTGCTTCTGAATCAGCTTTTCAGTCGTCCGGTGAAACGAAGCCAGTTCACATTCACCCGACCGATCCCAATGCTGCTCCGACTCATATCTCAACGACACTCGACTCCAGATAGGAAGAAGCGCTCATCCAGTTCCTCCGTGAGAACTGGGACATCTTCACATGGAAGCCTTCTGACATGCCTGGAGTTCCCAGGGGGCTGGCTTAGCACCGTCTACGAGTCGACCCAAAAGTTAAACCTGTCAAAGAACATCTTCGACGGTCCGCCGTCCAGAAGAGAAAGGCCATTGGCGAGGAGGTGGCTCGGCTCCTAGCAGCGGAGTTTATCCGAGAGATTTACCACTCCGAGTGGCTCGCCAATGTTGTCATGGTCCCCAAGAAGGACAAGTCACTTCGCATGTGCATTGACTTTAAGCATATCAATCGGGCCTGCCCGAAAGATCATTTTCCGCTCCCCCGCATCGACCAGATAGTCGACTCGACCGCGGGATGTGAGCGTTTGTCTTTTCTAGACGCCTATTCCGGGTACCATCAGATCCGTCTGTACGGGCCCGATGAGATAAAAACAACTTTCATCACTCCGTTCGGGTGCTTCTGTTATGTCACCATGCCATTCGGCCTCAAGAATGTTGGGGCCACGTTCATGAGGATGATTCAGAAGTGTTTGCTCACTCAAATCAGTCGGAATGTGGAGGTATACATGGATGATATTGTGGTCAAGTCACGGAAGGGTTCCAGCCTGCTGACTGACCTTGCAGAAACCTTTGCCAACCTCAGGAGGTATGATATAAAGCTCAATCCATCAAAGTGCACATTCGGAGTTCTAGGTGGAAAGTTACTTGGTTTTCTCGTTTTCGAACGGGGAATCGATGCCAATCCTGAAAAAGTTGGTACTATACTCCGGATGAAGCGTCATGTGCGTGTGCATGACGTCCAGAAGCTTACAGGTTGCTTGGCCGCTTTAAGTCGATTCATCTCTCGTCTTGGTGAAAAGGCATTGCCTCTTTACTGACTAATGAAGAAGTCAGATAAGTTCGAGTGGACTCCGGAAGCTGATGCAGCGTTTGCAGAGCTCAAAGCTCTGCTCTCCACCCAGCCGGTGCTTGCTGCCCCAATCAGCAAGGAGCCTTTGCTGCTTTACATTGCAGCCACAGGACAAGTTGTCAGTACAGTACTTATGGTCGAGCGGGAAGAAGAAGGAAAGGCCTTCAAAGTTTAGCGCCCAGTATATTATGTTTCTGAAGTTTTGACTCCTTCAAAGCAAAGATATCCTCATTACCAGAAGCTTGTATATGGGATTTATATGACCACGAAGAAGGTTGCACATTACTTCTCTGATCATTCCATTACAGTCGTCAACGACGCTCCACTGTCAGAGATTTTACACAACAGAGATGCAACTGGTCGAGTGGCAAAATGGGCGATTGAACTCCTTCCCCTAGATATCAAGTTTGAGGCAAAGAAAGCTATCAAGTCCCAAGCAATTGCAAATTTTGTCGCCGAGTGGATTGAACAGCAACTTCCGACTCAAGTTCACTCGGAGCACTGGACCATGTTCTTCGATGGATCTAAGATGCTGAATGGTTCCGGTGCTGGGGTAGTATTGGTTTCCCCCCGAGGAGATAAGCTCAGATATGTTCTCCAGATTCACTTCGATTCCTCCAATAACGAAGCAGAATATGAAGCACTTTTGTATGGGTTGCGCATGGCCATTTCACTCGGCGTCCGTCGCCTCATGGTCTATGGCGACTCAGATTTGGTGGTTAATCAGGTGATGAAGGAGTGGGACGTCAGAAGTCCAGCTATGACTGGTTATTGCAATGCTGTGAGAAAGTTAGGAAGAAATTTGAGGGGTTAGAGCTTCATCACATCCCCCGACTGAAAAATCAAGCAGCTGACGATTTGGCAAAGATAGGCTCTAAGAGAGAAGCCATTCCCAGCAATGTGTTTTTGGAACACATCCACTCACCGTCAGTCCAGGAAGATCCTTTTACAGATGAAGCCCCGCAGCCAAAGAGTGCCACGGATCCGACTGAAGTCGAAATTCCAGCAGTGGTCGACCTAATCATGGAAGTCTTGGCAATCACCCCCGACTGGACAATACCATACATCGCGTACATCCTGAGGAAAGAACTCCCGGAGGACGAGGAAGAGGCTCGACAGATCGTCCGTCGATCCAAGGCCTTTACAGTCATAAAGGGACAGTTGTACAGAGAAAGCGCGACTGGAATCAGTCAGAAGTGTATAACACCAGAAGAAGGTCAGATGATCCTTGATGATATCCACTCGGGAACCTCTGGTCACCATGCGTCCTCTCAGACCATTGTCGCTAAAGCATACTGAGCAGGATTTTACTGGCCAAGAGCAAATGAAATGGCAAAAGAGATAGTCGACAAGTGTGAAGGGTGCCAGTTCTACTCCATTATGTCGCACAAACCTGCATCAGCCCTGAAGACCATTCCACTCGTCTGGCCTTTTACTGTTTGGGGATTGGATATGGTTGGACCATTGAGAACGGGCAGGAGTGGTTTCACACATGTGCTTGTGGCAGTCGACAAGTTCACCAAATGGATTGAAGCGAAGCCTATCAAGAATCTTGATGCTTGCACTGCCATCAGTTTCATCAGAGAGTTAACATTCAGATATGGAGTCCCGCATAGCATCATCACTGACAATGGATCGAACTTTGATTTAGACAAGTTCAGAGCTTTTTGCGCCTCTCAAGGCACACGAGTCGACTACGCGTCGGTCGCCCATCCCCAGTCGAATGGACAAGTGGAAAGGGCAAATGGTCTGATTCTGAAAGGGCTGAAACCTCGGCTGATGCGCGATCTCAAGCACGCAGCAGGAGCATGGGTCGACGAGCTTCCGTCAGTTCTTTGGGGATTGAGGACCACCCCGAATCGGTCGACTGGAAGAACCCCGTTCTTTCTGGTCTACGGTGCAGAAGCAGTCTTGCCTAGTGATCTGCTTCACAATGCACCCCGAGTCGAGCTTTTCTCCGAAGATGAAGCAGAACAAGCCCGACAGGACGCAGTCGACCTCCTGGAAGAAGAAAGAGAAAAGGCTATGATCCGATCGACCATTTATCAACAAGATTTGCATCGATTCCAGGCCAGAAATGTGAAGATTCGAGCCTTCCAAGAAGGAGATTTGGTCCTCCGAGTGGATCAATAGAAACCACACAAGATCGCTCCTACTTGGGAAGGCCCCTTCATCGTCACCAGAGTCCTCAACAATGGAGCATATCACCTTTACATTGTCGATCGCCAGATTGATGAGCCTCGAGCTTGGAATGCGGAACTGCTCCGCCCCTTTTACACTTGAATTCTCACTCAGATGAGATGTAATAAGAGAAACTTCTGTAATCTATAGATCAAAGACAAGAGTGTTACAATTTTTCCAGTAATTGTTGTTGCTTTTGTTTGCATGTGAAATCCCCCAGTGGGTGGCTTAGCTGCGAATCCGTTTCGCCTAAGTCTATAAAAAAATCCTACTGAGTGGTGAGCCAGCCTTCCACTCGGGGGCTTAGCTGCGAACCCGTTTCGTCTAACTATTTGAAAATCCTACTGAGTGGTGAGCCAGCCTTCCACTCGGGGGCTTAGCTGCAGTCCAGTACTCGCCTAAGTATTTAAAATCCTACCGAGTGGAGAGCAAACCTCCCACTCGAGGGCTTAGCTGCAGTCCAGTACTCGCCTAAGTATTTAAAATCCTACTGAGTGGAGAGCAAACTTCCCACTCGGGGGCTTAGCTGCGAACCCGTTTCGCCTAAGTATTTGAAAATCCTACCGAGTGGTGAGGCGGCCTTCCACTCGAGGGCTTAGCTGCAGTCCAGTACTCGCCTAAGTATTTAAAATCCTACCGAGTGGAGAGCAAACCTCCCACTCGGAGGCTTAGCTGCAGTCCAGTACTCGCCTAAGTATTTAAAATCCTGCCGAGTGGAGAGCAAACCTCCCACTCGGAGGCTTATCTGCAGTCTAGTACTCGCCTAAGTATTTAAAATCCTACCGAGTGGAGAGCAAACCTCCCACTCGGGGGCTTAGCTGCAGTCCAGTACTCGCCTAAGTATTTAAAATCCTACCGAGTGGAGAGCGAACCTCCCACTCGGAGGCTTAGCTGCAGTCCAGTACTCGCCTAAGTATTTAAAATCCTACCGAGTGGAGAGCAAACCTCCCACTCGGAGGCTTAGCTATAGTCTAGTACTCGCCTAAGTATGGAACAAAACCTAATCCGCAAGGACGACGAGGTGCCAGTCGACTGTTACCTTCTCCTTCGGAGCTGCACCACAAATACAAAGTTATTTCGAGTGCGAAACAGTTTCCACTCGATAGATAATTCATGAAGATATTCAACGATAAATCAAGTTCGGATAAGATCCAAAGGTCCCAGACCTCAGATCAAAGTACTCAAGCCTTCCGCTCGACAGAGTTTAATGGTTACAAAATCCACTCGGCATTCCGAGGCAAATTTAAAGTGAAGCATAAAAGTCTTATTCCTCAGGCAGAGGACTGGAAGGGGCGACGAACTCGTCCAAGTCGATCCCGTCTGCAATACGAGTGGCAGCAGCAATGAAAGTCTCCATGAAGTCTTGAAAGTTGTGCTTCCTGGTATTGGCAACTTGGATAGCAGCCAACTTTTCCTCTCGCGCTTCCTTGCAGCGAACACGGACCAGCGACAGAGCGACGTCAGCGCCACACCTAGCAGAAGATTTCTTCCATTCCATCACTCGACCAGGAACTTCATTCAGTCGAGTCATCAGGGACTCGAGGTCATTCTGAAGCGTCATTCTAGGCCAGAGCGACGTGCCAATCCGCGACATTGCAACCTTCAGTCGGGCAAGGTAATCAACCACGCCAGCAATGCAAGACTCCAGTAGGAGCACATTCATGGCAGCCTCATCCTTCACAGGAGAATTGATGGGATCCAGACCCGTTTCCACTCGACTGGTTTCCTCCTCGAAGTTCTGGCAGAATTCTGTAAACACGATTCAAAGTTAAGTCAGTGGCTCTACACGGGTTTAGTGACTGCAAGTCAATCGGGCAGGAATAATTACCCTCAAGCATGACGAATAGCTTCTTGGCGAATCCATTGAGATAAGCCTCCAGGTCGTTCGTCTTCCCTGCCAGCTTGCTTGCCTTGTCAGTCAGAGCTATCTTATCGTTCTTCAGATGACTGACCTCTTGGTTAGCCGCGTCAAGAGCGGTTTTCAGCCTGGAGTTTTCTTCTTCAAGGTTACCGACTGAAGCCAGTTTCTCTTCCGCAAGCTTCGTTTTGCTTAAGGCCCCCTTCTGCGCTTCGGCAAGGTCATGGTCCTTCTTCTTCAGAGCCTCCTCAATTTTATCTATGGAACAGCAAGTGAGATCAACATCGAGAATGGTCAGAAAGAAAGGACAGTCGTCAAAAGCTCACCAGCCATAACTTTTGCTTCGTCCCTCGCCTTCTGCAAGTTCTCCTGAGCAAGCTTCAAGTCAAGGTTGAGTTGGATCTGTTTGTTTTCCAACTCAGTATAGCGAGCCACCAGCTCGCAGGATTTCTGCGAATAATCAGTCGACAGATGTCAAAGATAAGTTGCTTCTGAGTAACTAAGAGAAAATTGTGGCGTTTCTAAGACTACAGCCGAATAAAAAAACATTCGACAATAGTCTTGGGGACTACACCCAGTGGGTGCACTCAGCGTGCCCCCACTAGTTCAAAGTTTCCATTCGACATGGCCTAACCAGACCGAGTGAAGAAGTTCAACTAAAGCAACACAATATAAAGACTACAGTCGACTGCCAGCAGTCCACCGTAGTCTCGGGGACTACACCCAGTGGGTGCACTCAGCGTGCCCCCACTAGTCTAAAAAGTTTAATCGACACACCCAGTGGGTGTACAGATTTAAAGATCTTCGGAAAAGAGATTCTTCAGATAGCATATCCTAACAGAACAAGCGGTGATCGACTGACCTGGACGTTGCTCTGAAGCGATGAACTTGCGTCATAAGCTGCTTGGCTGGCTTCCCGGACCACCTTCACTTGCTCCATCATGATCCCCGCCTGGCGTATAGCTTCATTAGCGGCACCCACTTGATCCTCAGGGACGTGGTGTGTGGCAAAAAGCGAAGGCGGATCTGCAGTCGACGTTGAAGGTCGGACACTCGTCAGAGGCACAGCGAAGGTCACAGAAGCCCAAGTGGTATCACCACCCTCCTGAACTACGGCCTCAGGCGCCAGAGTAGTTTGTGGGGTCTTGCCAGCCGGCACCTTCCTGCTCCTTCTCGCCCTCAGCGGCACTTCGTCGTCATCGTCAGGGAGGTCAATGACATGAGGCGGAGCTACAAGAAAAATCCAATGTTAAAGATGAAAATTCCAATCGACCGGGGCTATAAGAAATGTCAGTCGACTGAAAGCAGAGCATTGGAGATCATACCTGGGTTGGAGGTAACAGCATCTTCCATCTCTTGATCCTCGTCCTTGGCAGAAATATCAGAGGTATGAGCACTGCGAGTTTCAAAAATCAGTCGGTTTGTTCAGTGAATCGACCAAGAGTCCGCCACGTTCAACAAAGGAAAACAAGCTCTACCATTACCCGGAAATGGTGGGGACAGTCATCTTCATCTTAGGCAGAGCCTTGGGTGGCTTGGACGGCGTCGCTTGTGGATGCTTGGGAGCTTTTTCTGTCAGCGCTGGAGAAGAGGTCCGAGGGCGCTTCGACGACTGCCCAACAGGGACGGTCGCCTTACCACGTTTCCGCACAGGGTCGTGTGTAAGCTTGGATCTCCTTTCCGAGTGGGGAGGTTCGACCTCCTCCTCCTCCTCTTCACTGGAGTCGTCGTCGTCATCCCCCTCTCCTTCGCCGTCAGATTCCCACTCTTCTCCACTTTCGCCTCCGCTCGCCTCCCCCTCCTCGGTCTGCTCCTGTGCTCCATTGGGCGTCGAGTACATCTCAGTAATAGTCTAGAAGACAACAAACAAGACAAAAGTTAATCGACCGATTCAAACAAAACAAATAAGGAAAGCAAGATTACAGTCGGAAACGCAAGGTCAGACCTTGTCCACTTCGTACGATTGGTCGAGTGGAGGAATCCTCCTGGCTCCTCGGGGGTTGTCCTTGTTCCCTGTGATACTCGACAGCCACCCTTCCAGCATCTCGTCAGTGACCTTCTCCGGATGAATCCGAGTGGTGTCTTCGAGACCCGAATACATCCACATCGGGTGGTCACGAGCCTGAAGCGGTTGGATGCGCCTCCGAAGGAAGACCTCTAACAAGTCCATGCCAGTCACGCCCTCGCGGACAAGCTGAACCACTCGACCGACCAGCACCTTGACTTGCGCCCTTTCTTCTAGCGTCACTTTCAGAGAGGCAGGTTTTTCTGCTCGGTTCAGGGAGAAAGGGGGAAGCCCAGTCGCCTATCCTGGAGTCACCTGGTCTTTACAGTAAAACCAGGTCGACTGCCACCCGCGGACCGACTCAGGAAAGGTAATGGATGGAAAAGAGCTTTTTCCCCTGATCTGGATTGCCAGGCCCCCGCACAACTGGATCACTTGCGTCCTTTCATCACTCGACTTGGCTTTCTTAATTGACTGAGAGCAACAAGTGAAAATGTGCTTGAAGAGCCCCCAATGGGGGCGGCAACCCAAGAAGTTCTCGCACAAGGAAACAAAGGCAGCAAGGTAGACAATGGAATTGGGAGTAAAGTGATGGAGCTGCGCTCCGAAGAAGTTCAGGAAGCTCCGGAAGAAAGGATGAGGAGGAAGAGAAAATCCATGATCAATATGGGTGGTGAGGAGGACGCACACACCCTCAAGAGGCTGGGGTTCGACTTCTTTCCCTGGGAGACGCGCAGATTCGTGGGGAATGAATCCCCCCTCAACCAGATCATCAAGATCATCTTGTCGAATCGCCGACGGATCCAATCGCCCTGGATCCAGTCCTTGGGCAGAGCGGACCTCAAAGAAGATCCGCCCCGACCGGACTTCTTCGCCTTCCCCTGCGCCGCCTCCTTCTTAGCGCGCTCCAGAGCCGACGTCTTCTCCTTCACCATCGTCGCCGGCAAAGCTCGAACAGGCCTACTGCTCCGAGGCAAGAGCGGAGGTGGCGGAGGATTTTGTGAAGGAAGGGGGAAAAGCGAAGGCGCACTGTTCCGAAGCCCTGGGCCGACAGCTTATAAGGGATCGCTTCCGAGTGACTGACCGGTAGGCCCAGGCAATCCTGCTAGATCCCGCAACAGGCGCGCGCGCCATACATGGCGAAAAAGGTGGCGCAGAAATTGAGGAGGCTCCGTTCTATCCCATCCGATTATTGCGGCCGCCCCCGTCCCGCGCGGTTCCCGAAATTCGAATCCCGCAAAATCCGCGGGCTGCAGAACAACTCGTCAGACAGAAGATCTCCTTCACACCATCACTCGGAATTTTTCAAGTAAAGAAACTCACTCGACAAGAAACCGGGAATGGATCAAGGCGACTGAAAGAAGTTGATGATGTCATCCATGACAATCGATCCAGAACAAGGCGTTCATATAGTACGAAGAACCGGTCGGAAGGATCCCCAACTCCTTCCCCACTCAAACCTCGATCCATTCGGGGGCTAATGATGAAGCTATGTACCTAGGGTAGGAGCATGGACCTGTCCTAAGTGCCCTACCCAAGGACATCCCTAGAAGAAGTTACCTTTCAATCGACTTGGAGGTATCCCACTCGACGGATTCAAGACACTCGACCACAAAGCTATCACTCGACCACAAAGCCAACCACTCGACTGCTAGGAGGTCTAAAGTCACTCCACACGCAAACGGTCAGCCATTAAGTAGCTTTTATGGTCTTCATAGCACTTTATTAGGGGCGTTACCAGTAACGCCTAGCCTTAATGTACTTTATACCCTGCATTACTGAGGGCTGGAGGGGCCTGGCGAACTCTATATAAGCCACCCCCTCCTCAGTGTCAAGGGCTCGCACCCCTGTTACTCATACGCACATAATTCAATCGACCGCCTCCGGGCACCGAGACGTAGGGCTGTTAATTCCTCCGAGAAGGGCCTGAACTTGTAAACCTCGTGTGCTTACAACTACTCCATAGCTAAGATCTAGCCTCTCCATACACACCCCCCTACATTACTGTCAGAGTTAGAACCACGACAAACGCCGGGTTGTTGGGTGGAGGAGTTACCTTCTGTACTTTGGAGCATCAACACTACACCTAACAGATCTACGGGTTACACACCTTTCTTCATGGTGTATGGGGCAAAGGCGGTCCTACCGAGTGACATCCGTCATGACTCACCCCGTGTGGCGGCTTACGTTGAGGCGGACAACGAAAAGGCTCGAGAAGATGCACTTGACCTGTTGGATGAAGAGCGAGACTTGGCAATTGCCCGCTCGGCGATTTACCAGCAAGACCTGCGCCGCTACCACAGCCGCCGGGTTAGGTCCAGAACCTTTCAAGAAGGCGACTTAGTGCTCCGGCTCATCCAGGATCAGTCAAATATGCACAAGCTATCCCCTCCTTGGGAAGGACCCTTTGTGGTCAGCAAGAATCTGAACAACGGGTCATACTACCTTATCGATATTCGAGAGCGCAAAGACTCACGTAAGTCGGAGGAGGAGACCCGCCGGCCGTGGAATATCGCTCATCTTCGGCCTTACTATACTTGAGCCACTGGCTCTAATATGTATATATTTCGACAATGTATATATTACATAAAGCAATAAAGCAGGACCTCTCTCCTTTTTTCCACCTTAAAAAGTTTACATATCTTCTTTGTCATGTGGTGGAAACAACCAACAGGAAGCGGGTCATATCTGAATCCAGCTTTTCCTTTGGTCCGGCTTATGATCATATCTGAATCTAGCCATGATCACTTGGGGGCTTCCTGTTCAAACATAGGTCATATTCGAACCAAAGAGAACATAGCTGTCGATACCCCCTTGATCGGCATACTGCCAAACCCACTTGGGGGCTTCTTTATCATATCTGAATCATAGCTTAACCCCTTTGGGTCTAACGTGGATCGTATTCGAATCAGCGTCATTAAACAACTCTTATGGTCACTTGGGGGCTTCCTGTTCAAGCATAGGTCGTATTCGAACCAAAGAGAATATAGCTGTCGATACCCACTTGATCGGCATCGCCAAAGCCACTAGGGGCTATATGATCGTATCCGAATCTTAGCTTAACCCCTTTGGGACGGTTCACTGATTGTATTCGAATCAGAAGCCTTTAAATTTTGTTTGTTGTTCATTATGTTTTATAAGTATAAATGTTTGACTATCTTGAGACCCTCTTGAAAATACTATGGAGTGGATTTTGTTCCACCGGTTTAATATTGGTTGTCTCAGGTTGTTAAGTACAAGGTGAACCTTATATATGCCAACTTTCAGGAGTTAAACTTACCCTCATGGGTTGGGTCGTATAAACCGGTGAGATAACTGTAAGAATCACAGGTATGCGGTTATGATTATGTCTGATAAGTCTAATCGTAAGTCGGCCTTCCTAAGATTGTTTGTTATATACTCCGGCTTATCAAAACCTTATGTTACCCCCGACGCAATAAGTCGCCAAGGGATTTCTGTTTGTCTTATATGCAGGGAAATATAGGTAAGTCTCTATAAGGGCATAACAAATTAAAATAAAAACTGAGAGTTAATAATGATGGCGGCTTATGAAAGTATCAAGCGCCATAAACATGCGCGAAGGCATGACAAAATCAAAATATTTTTCTACCCTATTACAAGACTCCCCGAGTCTGAATGATGAAGCATTGTTTTTTCTACAAAGACATAAGCATATGGCGCCTGGCGATTTACTCCTGGGGTTGACCTGAAGCTTCCAGGTTATCCTTCTCCGCCTCTCCGCTGGCGGCCCTATCCTGGAAGGTGGACGATGCCCAGTCAATGCCATTCAAAGCTTCAAATTCAGCTTCGTCATCTATTAAGCTGGCTGGGTCAACTTCAGGGGCAAAGGTATGCTTACGGATTGGAGGGATCAGGCTGACTTCTTCATAATGAGGTGTTGGAATCCTTCGATTTTCGCTGTCATAGCCCGGCTGATACTTGGTGAAATCAGTGTCATTTCCAATAAGAGTAGCCACAGGGCGTATGTCTTTTACACAGGCGGTGAAGTCCGCTTCATTAAATAAGGTGCCATCGTCCTTCAGACTCGGGTAACCAAGAGCGATGTCGGCCGGCTCTAATTCTGGAATCCATGCTTTAGCCCGGCTCAATGCAGCTATGGCCCCGGCTCTTGCGGACGCCCTCCTTAATTCTTGCACCCGCTGAGGGAGCACAGCAAGCCGCTTCAGCACATCTTGCAGGAGATGAGGAACATCATTTGATAAGGCCACAACGGCCAAGGCACGTTGTGACCCGGTGTATAGTTGCTCTACCAGAGTATACACTGCCTTCAGCTTGACCAGCATATTCTGTTTAAGGTTTGTGCTCCTAGGGCCTGCATTATTAAACAAAAGGTAAGCCGGAAGTAACAGTATTTGAGGTTTGCAATATTTGAGGTTTATATACAGTAACTTACCGAAGATGGCTGAGACCATTTGAGATATCTGGCGCTTTAAGCCGGACAGCTCGGTTTTTGCTTCTACCAATGATGCTTCTGCTGTCTCGGCCCGAGTCACCAGTAAGGCCTTCTCATCAGCCCAGGCTTTCTTCTCCGATTCAAAGTTCTTCTTCAACTTCTCTTGTTCAGAGATGCTGAATTCAAACTTGGAGTTGGCCTTTTGAATTTCAAGTTCCTGGGCTGACAGGCGGCTCTTAAGGTCAGCAATCTCCGATTCAAATTGACTTATGGTGGCCTGCATTATACCGGGTTATAGTCAGGATCATGGTAAATAATTTTAAGTCCCAAGCACTTTGCAAGCAAAGGTACTTGACACTTGGGGGCTGATCCGAGATCTTCATGCCCACTCTAACTTGCCGTGGGTGGTTATTGGGGACTTTAACGAAATACTACTGTCGTCAGAAAAGGAAGGAGGAGCCCAGCGGCAGTAGTCCAGGCTCAAAGCGTTCCAAGACGCCCTTGCAGACTGCTCGTTAGAGGATATTGGATACCATGGTGACAAATTTACCTTCTTTAGAGGAGGATTGCGAGAAAGATTGGATCGAGCAGTTTCAAATCCGGGATGGATGGAGATGCACCCGTTGTGTGGTCTTGTAAACCTGGATATGGGTAAGTCGGATCACAGACCTATCTGTTTGGATACTGAATATCTGACAGGTGTCGTAGGCCCACAGCGTCGATCAGGAAGGAAATTTGAGGCAAGATGGCTAGAAGAAGAGTTGGTGGAGGAAGTAGTGCGAACAGCATGGCAAAAGGCAGTCGTCAGGGGGCTTTGTCCCTCGGCTAGTGAGAAACTAGCAGCAGTACATAAAGATCTTCATCAATGGGACAGGAAAATTCTGAAGGGCCCTCGAGCCAGACTGAAAACAGCGCAGCAGGAATTAGAGGCACTGATGAGAGAGCCATATGATGCTGAGGCACGTGTAAAACAACAGGATTTGATGCTCAAAATTAAAAATCTCTTAGAGCAAGAGGAGATTTACTGGGCCCAACGGGGACATGCAAAGTGGCTTCGTCGCGGTGACCGTAACACCAAATTTTTTCATCAGTTTGCTTCGGCCCGTCGGCATCGTAACTTGATCAAGAGATTGAAAGATAATAATAATGCATGGGTTGAGGGGAATGATAACCTCAAGCCCCTGATCTTTGATTACTTCCAGAATCTGTTTTCATCGGAGGCAGGGCTGATTGATGAATCTTTACTGAATACAGTAAAACCCGTAGTCACAGGGCAAATGAATGACCTCCTGGTTGCCCCATACATGAGGGAAGAAGTAAAAAAGCGCTGTTTCAAATAGGTGATATGAAAGCACCTGGTCCCGATGGGCTTCATGCCATATTCTTCAAACGTTTTTGGCATATCGTTGGAGAGGAATTAACAGATGAAGTGCTACAAGCTATAAATAACAGGAAAATCCCTAATGGATGGAATGACACTAATGTGGTGCTAATACCTAAAGTTGACAGCCCAGAGTTAATCACTATATTTAGACCCATTAGTTTATGCAATGTGGTGTATAAAATTATCTCAAAAATGTTGGCGAATAGGTTGAAGAAAATCCTGCCTGAGTTGATTCCTCCTACACAGAGTGCTTTTGTACCAAGTAGATTGATCATTGATAATGTGTTGATTGCCTATGAGTGCTTTCATTCCATAAAGAAGAGAACACATGGGTCGAATGGGATTTGTGCAGTTAAACTTGACATGCTAAAAGCATATGACAGAGTAGAGTGGGAATTTTTGAGACAGATGATGATGAGGTTGGGGTTTCATGCACAATGGATTGAGCTAATTATGGAGTGTGTCTCTTCTGTTAAATATCATATCATATTTAATGATACAGAGACAGATGAGTTCATACCAACTAGAGGTCTAAGATAGGGAGACCCACTGTCTCCTTATCTCTTTCTGATTTGTTCTGAAGGACTATCAAGTATGTTGATGCATGAAGAGGAAATTGGTGGAATTGAAGGAATAAAGGTGGCAAGGAATGCACCTTCAATATCCTACATTTTGTTTGCAGATGACTCTCTAATTCTTATGAGAGCCACGGTGCAAAATGCAAGCACTTTGAAGAGAGTTCTAGATACATATTGTGAGAGCTCGGGACAGCGAGTAAGTACACCTAAATCTAGTGTATTTTTCAGTCCTAATACCAGAGTTAGTGAAAGAGAGGCTGTTTGTGGAGTACTGAATATATTAACGGAAGCATTGTCTGACAAGTATTTGGGATTATCGACAATTTTGGGTGTTGACAGAAGTGACTGCTTCCAGCATCTTGTTGACAGAGTGTGTCAAAGGCTGAAGGGTTGGAAGGAAAAATTCCTAGCAGTTCAAGGTAAAGAAATCCTTCTCAAAGCGGTAGCTCAGGCAATTCCATCATATGCTATGTCTGTTTTTAAACTACCGAAAGGAATTTGCAAAGCAATCACGGATGAAATATCGAGCTTCTAGTGGGGGGATGGAGAGGAAAAAAGGAAAATGCATTGGTATGCATGGTGGAAGATGTGTGTACCAAAGAGGAAAGGAGGAATGGGATTCAGAGACCTTCATAGCTTTAACCTTGCTATGTTAGCAAAGCAGTGTTGGCGACTAATCCACAATCCTGACTCTTTGTGTGCACAGGTTTTTGGTGCAAAATACTATCCGGATGGCAATATCCTGCGAGCTGGACCGAAGAAAGGCTCCTCGTTCACATGGCAAAGTATCTTTGCGGGGATACAAACATTCAAGTGGGGGTGTATTTGGAGGGTGGGTACGGGCTCACAGATCAATATCTGGGAGGACCCATGGATTCCATCAAGCCCGACCAGGAAAGTAATTACCCCTCGAGGGGGAGTTATGTTGTCAAAAGTGCAAGATATAATTGACCCACATACGGGTTAGTGGGATGAGGCACTTATTCAGAGTGTGTTCTCACCAGTTGATGTAAGCAGAATATTACAAATCCCACTCCAAGTTGAAGTTACAGAAGATCTTGTGGCATGGCAATTCACCAAGTCTGGAACATTTTCAGTACGCTTGGCTTATTATGTGGAGTTTGATCACCAGTTCGGTCGGCATTACAGAGAAGTTAATAGTCCAGGAAATGCTCAGCTAAACGGGGTCTGGAAGGAGGTTTGGCGCCTCCGATTACCGGGGAAGATTAAGCACTTTGGTTGGAAAGTGCTTAAAGGAGTATTACTGTGCTACGGTGTGCTAGCGGACAGACATATTCCCTTGATCTCACAATGCCCAATATGCAAGGTTGGCTTGGAAGATATCCAGCACTGTTTATTCACATGTGATAGAGCTCGACTTGTTTGGGCATCGCTAGGACTAACAGAGGAGATTGATAATGCTGTTATACAGGACCGGTCCGGCTCTGTTAATTTGGACATATTGATCCGACTACAGAAACTAGTAGGGGATATTCCAATGGCCGAGCTGATTCTTGTTACTATGTGGTATATATGGTGGCAGCGGAGGCAAGTAACGAAAGGGGAGACAGTGACGACCCCGGAACAGACAGCTATCTCAATACGAGTTCTCGCTACCAACTTTGTTCGAGCAAATACACCAAAAGTGGCCACCCACAAGAAAGTTCAATTGTGGAAAAAACCAGGTAGTGGAGTTATAAAGATTAATGTTGATGCATCATTTCATGAGGAGAATCTTCGTGGAGCCTGTGGCATGGTTGCTCAGGATGACCATGGCAAATTTTTGGGAGCAGCAACACAAGTTCTACCTCATGTATCAAGCGCAGGATCTGCTGAGATCTTGGCTATCTGCTCCGGACTAACTTAGCAGCTAACATGGGATGCACAAAGATCATCATAGAATCGGACTGTATGCAGGCCTTGGAGGCAATATCTGATCCGACTACGTATATGGGAATTGATGTCCCAGTTGTGATGGAGTGTTCTCTCCTGTCGATGGAGTTTACAAGTGTTAGTTTTGATTTTTGCAACAGAGAGGCTAATATGCTTGCGGATGGTCTTGCGAAGCATTGTATTAGTAGCAGAATCTCTGAAAGTTGGGAATCTTCCGTCCCTGACTTTGTTCTTCACCATTATGTAAATGACCTTGCTATTATTTGAGGAATAAAGTCTTGATGTTCAAAAAAAACTTGACACTTGGGGGCTAATGTATGCCGAAGACTTCTAAATTACTACGCCGGTTTATGAAAATTAAAGTCCCAAGCACTTTGCAAGCAAAGATACTTGACACTTGGGGGCTAATGTGTATCACAAGTTCAAACTATCAGGCTACAACCGGGTTAAGTATTTTATTTTAAACCAGACAAGCAGTGTTAGACAGTTTTTCTAAGTCTATAGCATATTTACTTATAAGCAATAGACTTGGGGGCTGGTACAGTAAGTATGATCGAAAGTAAGGTAGCGTAAGTCATACCTCAGATTTTTGCTGTATTTGCTTCACCATGTCAATTTCTAGGTCACGGCTGCTATGCACCTAGTTGATATATCCTGAGACGATCTCGCCAATACTCAAGTGAGTACAGTCAGTGATATCCATCTTGGCCTTACGGCGTTCTAGCAACTCCTCCTTAGCAGAACACTTGGCAAGCACGGTGGGCCGGGCCGGCTCAACGAATTGAGTCTTGAGAATTTCCACTTCTGGATCTGTTGTCTTGACCGGGATAGGTGCTTCCGGGTTATCAGAATCGTCAAGAGTGTCTTCAGCAGGCGGATCAGAAGCTGGGGCTGAGATATCCTGAGCCGGTTCAGGTGGTGGCTGATGTGTGGAAGAGTCGGGGGCAGCTGTGCTCAATTCTGACTCAGTCACTACAGGATCTTGTGCCGGTTTATCCTTCTTTGCTTTTTTCCTGGGCTTCACTTGCACGCTGTGGACAAAGCAGAAGAATGAGTACAAAAACATGAGTAAGATAAATCATAAGGTAAACAGATTGACATTACCCAGGGGCAGTTTTAAAAGTCGGCATGTTTTACTGCATAGATTCGCCGGAGGAAGGAGAGGTATCCTGATAATTGGAGTCAGATGAATTGAGAGGTTGACGGATTAAACTCGCCAAAGGTAAAGCAGGGTGTAAGTTGGAGATAACCTCAGTCCGACGCTTTCAGGTTATGTCACGCAAGCCGGAGGAGAGCTCTGCGTCCTTGCTGGTCCGGGTCTGCATTCGGTTTTCAAACTGCTGACGTTTCAAAAGAAATTGAGGATCTTGATAAGCCAAAGGATGTGAAAATCTTACTTTCCGGGTCACTCTTCGCGTTTTCTGCCGCGGCAAAGGCTCGGAGTCGGAGGAGATTATAGTTACCTCTTCGACGGATTGGCTGTTTCCCGTGTCTTCCTGAAAGGGAAGTAATGTCAGCAAGATGATAGTAAAGAGTATGGAAAGTTAAATGTTACCTCTTCTTCATTGTCATCAGAATCGTCGAGTTGGAGCATTTCTGAGGCGCTTGGTTTCCTCTTCTTCGAAGTCCCAGCCTTGGCGGTTTTTCTTTCGGCCCTCTTGGCCGCCCTGGCTTGCTTGGCCGACTCATGGTCATATTGGACCTTCCAGAAATTGTCATTTTCCTGTGAATGATGGTAAAGGGTTATAAGCAAAAATAAGATATAACATAGCAAAGAGTAATCATTGAGGCTGATGATTTACCACATGGGCCGGGTTCTTCTTGCAGAAAGGCAGTAAGCCAAAAGCATTACTGGTCAACGTGCCCTCTTTCAGCAAGGATTGGGTGGTAGCCTCCACCACGTCATCTGGTAAGTCGTCAGGACTATGACGCTAAGGATCATCTTTCTCGCATGAGTAATTACACATTAAGCCGGGGCAGCGGCTTAACGGAATCACTCTCCAAGCAACCCAGACTCGGACCAGGTCGATGCCATCTAAGCCGTTCCCCAAAAGAGCTTTGATTTTCTTGATAATGGGGGTGAGTGGCAGACGTTCAACAGCAGTCAACTTGTCCGGCAGCGGGTGAGTGGATTCAAGGAGCAAGGCACGAAATCCGGGCAGTGGATTTTCGCCAGCCGGAGAAGTGTCCTGGCAGTAGAACCACGTCTGGTTCCAATCTTTGGGATAACTCGGCAGTTCAGCGTAAGGGAACAAGCAATCTCTCCGCCTCTGAATTGATATGCCACCGAGTTCCAGATTGGGCCTGTTGGCACGTTCATTCTGCCGGTTTAAATAGAACAATTCCCTGAACAAAAGTAGGCTGGGCTCTTCTCCAAGGTAGACCTCACAGAAGACTTGGAAGTTGCAGATATTTGACACAGAATTGGGCCCGATGTCTTGAGGTCTTAAGTCAAAGAAGTGTAAAACATCTCTAAAGAATTTTGAACCGGGTGGAGCAAATCCTCGGCTCATGTGATCCGTAAAAACTATCACCTCCCCTTCTTTAGGATGAGGTTTTTCCTCAGACGGGTCAGGAGCACGATAAGACATAACCTCCTTCTTGTGCAGATAGCCGGATTTCACAAATTCAGACAGCTTGTTTTCTGTGACAATGGACGGGACCCAATTACAGGTCACTGGAGGTTTGGGAGCTTTGGGTGCCATTGCGTAAATCGAAGCCTACAACAAAGTAAAAGAATTTTTCCGGCTCAATTCATAACCCGGAGGAGAACATCGTTCATTTACTTAAGACGGCGACTTAAGAAGGGTCCTAATGACATATGGGTAACTAGGCATGGCATTTAAGTTGTTACAGGTATCAAGAGCAATCAAAGTTTTCTTAAGTCACCGGGAGCAAGCGGTGCTGATAGCCGGGATTATCTTAACCCGGCCACATGAACCAATATGACTAAGGCAGATTCAACAGATGTGATTTTTGGCTAAGTATGGAACAAACAGGTTTCACAAGTTGCAATTATTATTCTGGATCAAACGGTGCTCTGGAAAAGAAAAATTTCTAGACCTAAAATAGTATAGAGAAGTTCATATACTCGAGGAGGGCTTCCAAAACAAGGGAAATGAGATCTGTTCTCATACAGGATAAGCACAAACAATTTCCGCAGCCGTTCTATGTTGTTTTTATAATCTAAACAAGGCATTGGAGGTGAGAACTAATGGAGGTTTGCGTCGGGCGGCGATGAACGCCGACGAACTCAAGACAGTTCCAATGCAGATCTGAGAAAGGGAAGAAGAGGAACTCACAGATGCGGACGAGCTGCGGAGGGTCGCCGTCGTTTTCTGGTCAGAGTCAGGTTGATGCAGCGGCCCGAGTCAGTGAAGATGACGGGTTCGACGGCGGCGGCGGCGGAGCTCGAGCAGCAGAAGAAGGAAGTGCGAGGAAGAAGACGACTGAAGGAAATGAAAAAGACCTAGGTCGCACCTATTTATAAGGAGGGGCCAACCGAGACGGCGCGAGAAACGAGGAGATGAAGTACTATTATCCAGCGGCCCCGACGCCTCGGTTTTCGGAATGGTCAGTAAAGGCAGAGATCCGTTGAGGATATGATGAAATAAAATAAAGATTTAATTGAAGATGACGTCACGATGGGTTAACACGGATCCGGAAGATGACGTCATGGCGGGTTATGGCCTTTTTATAGACAGAAGACAGAAAGACTGGTTGTTAAGGTAATTTAAGATTGACATGAACCGGTTCAAATCAATCTGGGGCCTAATGTTGGGGATATAACTATTTGTGTAAACCGCCCAAGAGGGGTCGGGTTACGCAAAGAGGGATTCATCAGAAGCCCAAGACCAAGCATGAAGATGACGGTTCAATAAAGGGTCTAAAGGTCCACTAGCGGCTTAAGGCCCGTAGATAAACCGCCATGATGGCATGACTTGTATTGTAAGGTAGAATTAACTATTCACCGAGCCGGACATTGTTTATGAGCCGGTCGGGACTCTGTAAGCCGCAGGGCGTCAACCCATGTATATAAGGGGACGACCCGCCGACGTTTTAGGGCAAGAAACATCCAATCGAGGACCGGGCATAGCGTGTCTCGCTCCCTGGTCATCGAAACCTCAAGCAATACCAACCCAACTAGACGTAGGCCTTACCTTCACCGTAAGGGGCCGAACTAGTATAAACCCTCTCGTGCCCCTTGTCCTGATTAACCCCTTTAAGCTTCCTAGTTTCGATGGCTCCGCGACTAAGTCCTTGCAAGAGGACATCTGCCGTGACAATTCCACGACAGTCTGCATCTGCTCCTGCAATAGGTCTGTCACCTAGCGGTGCATCAAGGACATAATTCTTCTTTGCAGCAATGAGGATAAACCTCAGATCACGGATCCAATCCGCATCATTGCTACTAACATCTTTCAACTTAGTTTTCTCTAGGAACATATCAAAATTAAACGGGGAGCAGCATCGCGAGCTATTGGTCTACAACATAGATATGCTAACACTACCAGGACTAAGTTCATGATAAATTAAAGTTCAATTAATCATATTACTTAAGAACTCCCACTTAGATAGACATCCCTCTAATCATCTAAGTCATCACGTGATCCAAATCAACTAAACCATAACCGATCATCACGTGAAATGGAGTAGTTTTCAATGGTGAACATCACTATGTTGATCATATCTACTATATGATTCACGCTCGACCTTTCGGTCTCAGTGTTCCGAGGCCATATCTACATATGCTAGGCTCGTCAAGTTTAACCTGAGTATTCTGCGTGTGCAAAACTGGCTTGCACCCATTGTAGATGGACGTAGAGCTTATCACACCCGATCATCACGTGGTGTCTGGGCACGACGAACTTTGGCAACGGTGCATACTCAGGGAGAACACTTTTATCTTGAAATTTAGTGAGAGATCATCTTATAAAGCTACCGTCGAACTAAGCAAAATAAGATGTATAAAAGATAAACATCACATGCAATCAAAATATGTGACATGATATGGCCATCATCATCTTGTGCCTTTGATCTCCATCTCCAAAGAATCGTCATGATTTCCATCGTCAACGGCATGACACCATGATCTCCATCATCTTGATCTATATCAATGTGTCGTCACATGGTCGTCTCGCCAACTATTGCTCTTGCAACTATTGCTATCGCATAGAGATAAAGTAAAGCAATTATTTGGCACTTGCATCTTATGCAATAAAGAGACAACCATAAGGCTTCTGCCAGTTGCCGATAACTTCAACAAAACATGACCATCTTATACAACAACTTATATCTCATCACGTCTTGACCATATCACATCACAACATGCACTGCAAAAACAAGTTAGACGTCCTCTACTTTGTTGTTGCAAGTTTTACGTGGCTGCTACGGGCTGAGCAAGAACCGTTCTTACCTACGCATCAAAACCACAACGATAGTTCGTCAAGTTAGTGCTGTTTTAACCTTCTCAAGGACCGGGCGTAGCCAAACTCGGTTCAAGTAAAGTTGGAGAAACTGACACCCGCCAGCCACCTATGTGCAAAGCACATCGGTAGAACCAGTCTCGCGTAAGCATACGCGTAATGTCGGTCCGGGCCGCTTCATCCAACAATACCGCCGAACCAAAGTATGACATGCTGGTAAGAAGTATGACTTATATCGCCCACAACTCACTTGTGTTCTACTCGTGCATATGACATCTACGCATAAAACCAGGCTCGGATGCCACTGTTGGGGAACGTAGTAATTTCAAAATTTTCCTATGCACACGCAAGATCATGGTGATGCATAGCAACGAGAGGGGAGAGTGTTGTCCACGTACCCTCGTAGACCGAAAGCGGAAGCGTTAGCACAACGCGGTTGATGTAGTCGTACGTCTTCACTATCCGACCGATCAAGTACCGAACACACGACACCTCCGAGTTCAGCATACGTTCAGCCCGATGACGTCCCTCGAACTTCGATCCAGCCGAGTATTGAGGGAGAGTTTCGTCAGCACGACGGCGTGGTGACGATGTTGATGTTCTACCGACGCAGGGCTTCGCCTAAGCACCGCTATAGTATTATCGAGGTGGATTATGGTGGAGCGGGGCACCGCACACGGCTAAGAGATCAATGATCAATTGTTGTGTCTATGGGGTGCCCCTGCCCCCGTATATAAAGGATCAAGGGGGGAGAGGTGCGGCCAGGCTTGGGGCGCGCCAGGAGGAGTCCTACTCCTACGGGGAGTAGGACTCCCCCCTTTTCCATGTTGGACTAGGAGAGAGAGGGGAAAGAGGTGGAGGAGAGGAAGGAAAGGGGGGGCGCCGCCCCCCTCTCCTTGTCCTACTCGGACTAGGGGGAGGGGGCGTGGCCCTTGCTCTGGCCGCCTCCTCTCTCTTCCACCAAGTCCCACTAAGGCCCAATAACCTCCCGGGGGGTTTCGGTAACCTCCCGGTACTCCGGTAAAATCCCGATTTCACCCGGAACACTTCTGATGTCCAAACATAGTCGTCCAATATATCGATCTTTACGTCTCGACCATTTCGAGACTCCTCGTCATGTCCCCGATCTCATCCGGGACTCCGAACTCCATCGGTACATCAAAACTCATAAACTCATAATATAACTGTCATCGAAACTTTAAGCGTGCGGACCCTACGGGTTCGAGAACTATGTAGACATGACCGAGACACGTCTCCGGTCAATAACCAATAGCAGAACCTAGATGCTCATATTGGCTCCCACATATTCTACGAAGATCTTTATCGGTCAGACCGCATAACAACATACGTTGTTCCCTTTGTCATCGGTATGTTACATGCCCAAGATTCGATCGTCGGTAACTCAATACCTAGTTCAATCTCGTTACCGGCAAGTCTCTTTACTCGTTCCGTAATACATCATCCCGCAACTAACTCATAAGTTGCAATGCTTGCAAGGCTTAAGTGATGTGTATTACCGAGAGGGCCCAGAGATACCTCTCCGACAATCGGAGTGACAAATCCTTATCTCGAAATACGCCAACCCAACATGTACCTTCGGAGACACTTGTAGAGCACCTTTATAATCACCCAGTTACGTTGTGACGTTTGGTAGCACACAAAGTGTTCCTCCGGTAAACGGGAGTTGCATAATCTCATAGTCATAGGAACATGTATAAGTCATGAAGAAAGCAATAGCAACATACTAAACGATCGTGTGCTAAGCTAAGGGAATGGGTCATGTCAATCACATCATTCTCCTAATGATGTGATCCCGTTAATCAAATGACAACTCATGTCTATGGTTAGGAAACATAACCATCTTCGATTAACGAGCTAGTCAAGTAGAGGCATACTAGTGACACTCTGTTTGTCTATATATTCACACATGTATTATGTTTCCGGTTAATACAATTCTAGCATGAATAATAAACATTTATCATGAAATAAGGAAATAAATAATAACTTTATTATTGCCTCTAGGGCATATTTCCTTCAGTTGATGATGATGTCGGAGCTACGGGTGCACCGGCCAAGCGGCGTCTCGGCGGGCTTGGCCTTGACGCTGAATAGCGCCGGCGACCCGGAGGAGGAGGAGCGAGAGGAGGAGGAAGAAGAAGATGATGTCCTCCTCGGCAGCCATTGGCGACCGCCCCGGGCCGGGGCGGCAGGGTACTTCAAGGGCGGGTCGTTGCCGCCCTCGAGGTACTCGAGAATGGCATGAAGCGAGCGGCCGGGGGCGCCCCACCACAGGCGACGCCCCTCGCTGTTCTTGGTGTCCCGCACCACCGGTGCCCCGTTGGTGGAGGCCAACCGCTGCGCCTGTCGGTGCTGGAAGTACGCCGCCCACGCCTCATGGTTGTCGGCGGCGTACTGCGGGAGGGCGCGTTGCTCCTCCGTCAGCGACGCCCACACGTGGTCGACCTCGTCAGCAAAGTAGTCGACACGCGCGTTGATGTCGGGCAGCGGGGGAATGGGGACGCCGCCGGCGCTGAGCCTCCACCCCCGGACCTGCGCGCATGTCGGGAGCGCCGGGATGTTGGCCTCGAATTGCAAGTGCGCCTCCCACTCGTGCAGCAAGCGGCGGCTGAAGCCGTTGCCACCGCCCCATCGCCGGGGAATCGCTCGCCGATCGCCGGAGAATCGCTTGGGGAGATAGGGGAGGAACGTCGGTGGCGGTCAGAGAGAGGCAGAGCACGGGGAGAGAGAGGCAGAGCACGGCGGCTGCGGGTGGGTGTGGCCAGAGGCGAGGGGGGGGGCCTTGCTTTTATAGCAGCCGGGCTTCATGTGTACGCGTGGCGGGAGAGAGGGCGTCGCCCCGCCGCCCGTGAGGAATCAATGGAAGGCTGACCGGCGGCAGCCTTCGCATTGATTCCCCGCGGGAAACCGAGGCGTTGTGAGGACGACGAGGCGAGTGTCGCTGACTCGGCGGGCCTGCAGTTAGTTCGCGCCAAAATCACTTGCCCCGGCGCCCCCGAGCGCCCCCGAGCACGCCGGGTTCGGCTTGGGTCCGCCGGCGCCAATTTCGGTCCAAGCCGGCGAAAAACGGGCTTCTGGGGTGCGACTGGACCGATTTTTGGGCGCCGGCCCGAAAAATTGCCGGGGGGGGGCGTGTTGGGGGCGCGGCTGGAGATGCTCTAAGATTTGGCTTATCACTTGCACATATGGCGGGATGTAATCGTCTTGTTGTTAACTCCGACAATATGAAAGTAGTTGACACAATGAAGAATGAAGGACATTCAACGGGAGTGGCGACGGCGGTTTTTGATGATTGTTATTTTATGGCGTGCGATTTTCCGCGTATTAGTTTTGAGCATTGTAATAGGGAAGCAAATAAATTTGCTCATGAACTTGCTAGATTAGCTAAATTTTCTTTGACTAGAGATTGTTTTAAGAAACCTATGAATGAGATTGTAACTTTTCTTATTAATGATATAACTGTTATTCCCAATGAATAAAAGTGATGTTTATATTAAAAAAAGTATGTGACAGAAATAATTGGAGGGGCATATGGAGGCGGTGTTGTAAATTTTGGAGTTCAAATCATTGGCTTATGTCCCCGTTGGAGAGGCATGGATACGAAGTCTCCTCGGCCACAAAAGCCTAACCATCGTCTTTTTGAGTTTTGGCCACCAAGCCTGAGTTCAAACACTAAGCGAAGCGTACATCTTGAGATGATCTTCCGGCTTTACAAACAGCTAGGACAAATGGATGCACTCGGTGGATCCCAACCGCTTAGGCCTTGTACAATGAAAGGTCCTTAAGGGAGGTGCTTAGAGAAATAAATCAGATTTTTCTTAAGCATCCATGCTTATTTTTACAGGGTAGACGCTTAACTAAACGTCTCTTCTGTAGAAATAGGCACCGGTGCTTCAGAAAATCTCAGTTTATTTTTCGAAGCACCCCTCTAACCATCTTCCATTGTACAAGGCCTTAGGAGTCCTCAAACTCCAAGGAGTGCGATGAATGATTAGAGAACGACTTGATGGTTCTCCGAGGAATAACTCAAATCTTGCTTGAATCTCACTTCTCTCTTGGACATCCTCACTCCCAATTAGGGTTAGCTCAAATGGTGATTTGGTGGTGGTGGATCTCTATCCGGTGGGGTGAGGAATGAGATCCAGTGCCTTGTTATGGGCAAGGCACCGATGAACAGTACGGTGACTGGTCCCCCTCTCCACACCGTTCGAGCCAGAATCGACGGCCAGATCTGTGTGAACAGTGGCAGTTCTACAGTGTTCGGTCTATAGTACCCCACCTACAGTGTTCGGTCTATAGTCCTCCCGTACAGTGTTTTGCGCTACAATATTTGATCTGAGCCGCACCCCCCTGATCCAACGGCTGGCTGGCCGCCAGTTACGCCGTGCCTTGTGGGCAAGGCACTGGATCTCTGTCCGGGGCTTTGGCTCTCAGATCTAAAATTTAACAGATACTGCTCCTCTCCCACAGGGGTGAGGAGTATAAATAGGTCTACCTTAAAATCTGCCATTGCAGAAAAAATAATACATCCAAGACTCCGGGAACCAAGTCCAAACAATCGATCAAAGGAGAAAAAAAGGACGCAAATATAACACTCGGAAACTTCAACACCCCCACACGACCAACATCATCGCAGACACTCCGGGGAAGTTGGTCTGTAGTCGATCTCAGACACTTGTTGGTAGTTAACCTCGAACATTGGTCCGGCCTCCTGGTTCCATTCCAGATACATTGAGCCCCTCGTCGAGAGACTCTGGACACATGGTTAGAGAAACCCTCAGACACTACGGAGTCCTACTGCACATAAGAAGACTCCTAGTTCCACACATCCAATAAAAATCCGATTATGTTGTACGATTTGTTCTGACTTTTGTGGCAACAAAAGGATAAAGTTAAGCAATGAGCGCCTCCCTTTTCTTTCGGCATCCATTCTTATTAGTGTGGCCACCCCATGACTCAAGGTGATTTCACAACATCACAAAACATAGGAAAGTAAACATAAAATTTTGGAAAGCCACCACCTAAATTCCTTTTACTTTCCGGGGGGAGGGGGGGTCGATGCCCTGGAACATTCACTTGTGGCACTGAAACATGTTCACACACACACATTAGTTACTTAATTGTTGGATGTTAATTATAAAAATCCATTTAGAGAACTAGATGTCCTTTCAAGACTATAACTAAAATCGCATGTGCTGTAGAAAATGCGTTATTAATGAGAATTAATATACAATACCCTCCTCCAACTACAAACCACTCTTTTTTGTCCTTAAGCTATGAAAGTGACCAAATCGGTTCCTAAACTATTCAGGTGGCACATCTTATCCTTTTGCCCATGTTGCGGTAAACGTAGCCCGCCAACTCGGTAGATGAAGGTCTTAGCACATGTTGTGGACTGAATTTCCTATTAATTTGATTGTGATTCATTAACAAACACCTTTTATGAAACATGTTCATACACTTTTGAAACATGTTCACACACACACACATACGCGCGCGAGCGCGCCCACACACACACACACATTAGTTACTTAATTGTTGGATGTTAATTATAAAAATCCATTTAGAGACCTAGATGTCCTTTCAAGACTATAACTACAATCGCGTGTGCTATAGAAAATGTGGTATTAATGAGAATTAATACACAATACCCTCCTCCAACTACAAACCACTCTTTTCTGTCCTTAAGCTATGAAAGTGACCAAATCGGTTTCTAAACTATTCGGGTGGCTCATTTTATCCTTCTGCCCATGTGGCGGTAAAAGTAGCCTACCAACTGGGTAGATGAAGGTCTTAGCAGATGTTGTGGACTGAATTTCCTATTAATTTGATCGTGATTCATTAACAAACACCTCTTATATACAAGGGTATTTTAGTTTCGTTTTTTGCTTGTGCAAAATGTTTTGTGAACATCCCTTGTCACGAATCAGCATGCCACGTGTCTAATCATATGATCAAGTTGATGAAAATATGCTTGTCCAGGGCCTGGCTAGGCCATGGCGGTGGTGTCCAGCGTTCTGTGGGAGCTTCACGCGTGGTGGTCGCCTCGGGATGATTTCCCAGACTGTGGCGACGTCATCCTTCATCCCTTCGGCGCTGTGGTGGCCACCCTATGGCAACTGGAGGATAGTTCTGCGCCGTGGGTTTGGAGTTCCGCCTAGATCCGTTCTTGGCGAGCTCTTGGTGAGGGCACGACGTGAGTTAGAAAAACTCCATCGCACGATCCCAAAGGACGTCCGGTTTGGCCGGATTTCGTCCCTTTGGGGCGGCAATGGATTCGTCCATGTCCGTTTCTGTCCTTTGTGTCGTGGGTGCGCCCAATGCGTGGCCACACCCCAAATCATGTCCGGAGTGGACGTGATTAAAAGAAACTGAAAAACTAAAATAAAACGTCGAAAAAAGTAATTAACGCAAATATAAAAACATAAAACATAAATTAACCATCACGGCCACAGAATGGCCCAGTTTCATGGTTCACATTGGCATAATTAACTTAAAAATAAATAAAAACGTCGCCCGCGCGCTCCTGCCATGCCCGTCGATGCTGTCGCCGTCGCCGTCTTTGGTGGCCGCCGGTGTCGTCGTCATCGCTGACGAGGTCGACGTAGTCCGGCGGCGTCCAGAGGTGGGACGGCGGTTCGTGGTACTCGGTGGCGGGCCGGAAGGCGGGAGGTGCCTGCACCACCACCTCCCATGGCGACGCCTCCCGCTCCGGTGACCGCGGCGGCGTGGGGCACCAGTTCACGCCCCCCACGGCGTCGGCTACCTCCGGAGCCGTGCACGACCAGCTCCACTACTGGCCCGACGCGGACGAGCGCTGCGTCCATTTGCTGTCCGCCGCGACCCAAACCTGGCGCATATTTGCGCTCAAAATAGGTCGGCTCGGACACAAAACGGACCAGATGGGTCCAGGCCGTCGCGCGCTGGGCCCAGGCCCGGCCCTGAGGGGGGGGCAGGGGGGGCGGCCACCTCGGGCCCCCAAAGCCCAAGGGCCCCAGGTCTTTGTGTTGGGCTTCATCCAAACAGTACCCGAGGAGAAGCAGCGCTGAAGGGCATCGTCCAAATACATTGTACGCAGCCGGAATCAGACCTCCCATCACGGCGCGAACGATGGATCGCTCATCAACAACCCCTGCGTCCTTTCCCTCAAAAAATCAACCCCTGCGTCCTAAAGAAAAGACGGACCAAACCCAAGGTTAGGCGCTTGATTCTTGCTCCAGTATGCATGCGCCGCCACCTCGATTTTCTGGGCATCACCAATCGAAAACCTATCCCAAAGCGGCCATGCCACAGCTCCCTGCCGGAGAAACCCCATTGCAGATTCGCATGCCCTCCACCCCGAGATCAGCATCACATTCACTTCCCGTTCCTTACTGGAGGAAAAATAACTAGCAGACTAGAGAGGATCAAAGAAGGTATGACTCTAACAACATATGACCTTCGTTTCCCCATGATGATTGATAAATTTTATCTGGATAGAACGATCAATATTTACTTATTTGTTGTTGCGATATGGAAATTGACAATTGATTGAATGTACACAGTTTAGCAGGAGATATTATTCAGATTTATGAGTTGGGGTTGCCCTTTGATCCCTCCGGTTGATTATTGGGAGAAATGTAATTAACCGACTAGGGAGAATCAGAGAAGGCGAGACTCTCATAGCATATTCCTGCGTTTTTGCCATGACCATTGACAAATACTTATTTTGATAAAACGACCAGTATTGCTTCTTTGCGATATGACCATTGATATTTGATTGATTGGTGTGATACAATTTAGAGATAGATATTATTCAGATTTAGGAGTTTGGGGTTATGATTTGATGCTTATATTAAGAGGGCCCCGTGTTTTAGTTTCGCCCCGGCCCCCGAAATCTCATAACCGGCCCTGACTGGGCCGTCCGGTTTGTCCCTTTTACCCCAAACGGACGGGGCCGGACGAGATGGGGTCGCGCGGTGGAGTTTGCCTTATGAGGTCGTGAAGGTGGGGCTCAGTGGTAAACGCTTCAGTGGTGGCGTGTGCCTTGCTCTGCCAGTGTCGTCGCAGGTGTGGTTGGGCTGTGGAGGTGCGGGTGGCCTCTGGGCGAGCTATCCACTTTGTTGACGTGGTGCGATGGAGAGGCATCGAGCAGCTTGCTCCTTGTTCGGTTCACGTGGTCTTCCACTGGCATGTGGTACGTATCGGTGGTTTAGCCTTCTCCTAAGAGGCTCATCAAGGTGGAGGGTCTCTGGGCTATAGGTGAAAGCTTTGGTTGAGAGGGGTGGGTACAGGCGACGAAGGCGTTGATACGTCTCCAACGTATCTATAAATTTTGATTGTTCCATGCTATTATATATTTGTTTTGGATGTTTTATATGCATTATTATGCTATTTTATATTATTTTTGGGACTAACCTATTAACCTAGAGCCCAGTGTCAGATCCTGTTTTTCCCTTGTTTTAGAGTTTCGCGGAAAAGGAATATCAAACGGAGTCCAAACGGAATGAAACTTTCGTGATGATTTTTCTTGGACCAAAAGACATCCAGAGGACTTGGAGTACACGTCAGGGAAGCCATGAGGCACCCACAAGGACGGAGGGTGCGCCCAGGGGGTAGGGCGTGCCCCCCACCCTTGTGGGCCCCTCGTGACTCCGCCGACCTATTTCTTCCGCCTATGTATTCTCAAATATTGCAAAACCTACCAAGAGAGCCACGAAAACACTTTTCCACTGCCGCAACCTTCTGTACCCGTGAGATCCCATCTAGGGGCCTTTTTCGGCGTCCTGCCGGAGGGGGATTCGATCAGGAAGGGCTTCTACATCAACACCATTGCCTTTTCGATGAAGTGTGAGTTGTTTACCACAGACCTACGGGTCCATTGCTAGTAGCTAGATGGCTTCTTCTCTCTCTTTGATTCTCAATACCATGTTCTCCTCGATGTTCTTGGAGATCTATTTGATGTAATACTTTTTTGTGATGCGTTTGCCGAGATTCGATGAATTGTGGATTTATGATCAGCTTATCTATGAATATTATTTGAATCTCCTCTAAATTCTTATACGCATGATTTGATATCTTTGCAAGTCTCTTCGAACTATCAATTTGGTTTGGCCAACTAGATTGGTTTTTCTTGCAATAGGAGAAGTGCTTAGCTTTGGGTTCAATCTTGCGGTGCTTGATCCCAGTGACAGAAGGGGAACCGACACGTATTGTATTGTTGCCATCGAGGATAATAGGATGGGGTTTTCATCATATTGCTTGAGTTTATCCTGCTGCATCATGTCATCTTACTTAATGTGTTACTCTATTCTATGAACTTAATACTCTAGATGCAGGCAGGACTCGGTTGATGTGTGGAGTAATAGTAGTAGATGCAGGCAGGAGTCGGTCTACTTGATACAGACGTGATGCCTATATTCATGATCATTGCCTTAGATATCGTCATAACTTTGTGCTTTTATATCAATTGCTCGGCAGTAATTTGTTCACCCGCCGTAATATTTTCTATCTTGAGAGAAGTCTCTAGTGAAACCTATGGCCCCCGGGTCTACTTTCCATCATATAAGTTTCCGATCTACAATTTTAGTTTCCCTTTTACTTCCTTTGCAATCTTTTTCTTTCCGTTCCATAAACCAAAAATACCAAAAATATTACTTTACCATTTATCCATCTCTATCAGATATCACTTTGCAAATAACCGTGAAGGAATTGACAACCCCTTTATCGCGTTGGGTGCAAGTTGGTGTTTGTTCTTGCAGGTATTTGGTAACTTGTGCGTTGTCTCCTACTAGATTGATACCTTGGTTCTCAAAAACTAAGGGAAATACTTAGTCTACTTTGCTGCATCACCGTTTCCTCTTCAAAGGAAAAACCAACGCAAGCTCAAGAGGTAGCAAGAAGAATTTCTGGCGCCGTTGCCGGGGAGATCTACGCCAGGCCAAGACATACCAAGTACCCATCATAAACTCTCACCTCTCGCATTACATTATTCGACATTCGCCTCTCATTTTCCTCTCCCCCACTTCTAAAACGATTTTCGAAAAGATTTGCCTTTTCTTCGCCCCTTTTCCATTCGTCTTCTTCGTTTGCCTTTTTGTGTGTTTGCCTAGCTCCTATGGCTAGCCCTTTTTCCCTTCCTTTGTCTCCTGACTTTGAGGTTCTTCACTTCAAACAAAGACAAGGAGAAAATTTAAAAGATGCTTGTGATAGGATGATAGAATTGCTCGTGCATCCTTGGTTGCATGTGCATCTTCAACGCGATCTCTCATTATGATGTTTATTTTGCAAACGCCTTCAACAGTTCTGCACAAGGAATAAAATGGTGTAGTATTTTTGTCTCCAATAATAAATAATAATATTATTTTATTATCAACATAAACTACCTTGATGTTCATATAGGTGATGTCCTCATCAATCCCCCTTCTATGGTGGTGGCTAGCCTATATATGTAGAGGCCTCGGTCCTCTTCCCCCAAAATGTAGGCAGGAAGGGATCCCACAATGGTCAATTTGAAAGGGGACAAGAAGTACATCTTATCCTGACGAAAGGTGGTCTTTGCCTGCAAAGCTTCTGGTCGTGACGCCATGGTGGGCTCGACGATGACCTCCGTCCTGTTGTCTTGGCGATCTTGGTCTTGTTTCGCAGGAATGGAAACCTTTGGGTGATTCCTCGAGACCCCACGCCTGCGCTTGCCTCCTTAGCACGAAAGAGGAAACCTGCTGCTCTGCGCCCACTAGCGCCCGCCTGGCCTTGATCGTCATGGCTTGCGTCACCTCAACCTCATGAGGTGGGCACCTGCATGGAAATCTCCGTTCCTCGGGAGCCAGCCTGGGGAGGCCGCTCCCTCCAGAGGTTTTGATGTCGCCTGCCTCACGAGGCTTGGCCCCTCGCGAGGGTATTGTCTTGAAGGTGTTGAAGATGGGCTGTACCAGGCCATTGATGGAGCCACGCCGTGGACCGCAGGCAGGCAAGTCTGGGTACCCTGGTTCCTAGAACGTCGACAAAGGCATCACCAACAACCGTGTGAAAAAAAAATCTCATTTTCTCCTCACAACGTTTCGCTGCATGAAGTGCCAAGCTGAAATTTGAACATGTTTCTAAGTACAACTTCCTTATGGTAGGTTAAAGGCATGTAGATGGCCCTTCTAGCTCATGTCCGTTGGCGTCATATGAAAGCTGGCGTGCAGCCATTTTAGTCCACCTATGCAGCACATATTGACTAGGAATTTCATTACACCCTTCATTCTTGAGGACAGCAATTATGTGACGGCAAATGATACCCAGTCATTCTAACATCCTACAAGAACAGTGTGTTTCCTTAGTACTCATGTTGAAACTAACAGCTCTAACCTTGCCACTCTTGCTGCTATTACCAATGGTTCAGACCTCACCAACCTCCACAACTGATTTGAAATGACAATAATCCCTTGCAGCCACCACCTGACGTTGAAATTCAGCAAAAACCTCATGAGTATACACATCTCGACCATGACTCTCGATACTCCAACAAGTCTCAAGCACATGCATTGTATGAAGGCTGGCATTGTCTTCTTGCAATTCTTTTTGTCGTTGTTCCTCTAAAGATGTTTCAAACCTGACCCAAAACTCAATCAACGTGAGATTTTGGTTGGCGAAGTGTCTGAAGAATGCATTCTCACTCTCAGATCTTGATATAGTACGCAAGATTCCACCAAGTGGGGCCTCCGTAAAATATGCAGGAATCCATGACGTGAGCGACTCGTACTTCTCCTGCAACCATTTATTATCTACTAGCCCAAAGTCAGAGATTATTGAACACCATTGTGACTCAAACTCACTCGGTGTCTCTGATCCCCAAACACATGACATAAACCGTTCATGGAAATATGGATTATTTTTCATGGTGACACCAACTTTTTCAGTAAGCTTCATGAGGATGTGCCACATACAAAGTCTATGTATAGTGTTTGGAAAAACTTGTTCTATCCCTATTCTCATGCTTTGGTCTTCATCAGTGATGATTAACTTAGGTGCAACCCCACACATTGCTTTCAAGAAAGTCTTGAACAACCATATATAAGATTCTTTCTTCTCATTCCATAAAAAGCAGCACCAAACATAACACAAGACATGTGGTTGTTAACTCCAGTGAAAGGGGTGAATACCAAGTTATACCTATGAAAGCGATATGTCGAGTCAAAAGACACAACTTCCCCAAACAGTGAGTAGTTCTTTCTACAGATACTATCTACCCAGAAAATATTTATAAGCTTACCATTCTCATCGACTTGATAATCAAAGTAGAAAGATGGATTGGCAGCCTGCTTACTTTTCATTATATCCACTATGATTTGCCCATCTGCTCCCTTAATTGCTCTTTTAAAATCACGGTGACGATTTTGGAAGTCACGCTTTGTGCAACCTACATTTTGCTGACCCCCCCTTCTCTACACTAAGCAACTGATACGTTGCAGATGTTTCGACCATTGCCTTATGACATGTAAGTAGTTTGCTCCTCAACTCACTACTTACTTCTCTATTTGACTTGATGAGATGTCTCTTACTTGGCGAAATAAGTTGGTGAGTGTGTGATTGAACAAACCGGGCTACCACATATTTGATGTCATCCCGCCTCTTCAATCCAATCGTAGCCTCACAACCACACCTAGTTAACTTGAATTTTCATTTAGGTTTTATCCTTTCCTCTTCCTGAGCCACCTTCCTCCAACCCTCCCTAGCACAAACAAACCTCTTCCACACTGGTACACCATGATCATCTTTGTGTGTTGTCCATGTGCGAACCGAGAACCCGACATCACGAGCATACATTTTGTAGAATGTCATACCATCCTCCCAGGTGTCAAATTGCATGCCAATTACAGGTTGCAAGTTATCATCACACTCGATTTCATATGTTGACCCCTGGATATGCACAATAGAAAGATGTTCAGTTCATAAACTAAATCTCAAGCATTAGACATGAAAAGAAAATCTTCTTACACAAAACGGAAGATTGCGAGTATATTTTGGCATGTGATAGCTATTTCCATCATTTTTGACTAGCCGGATCGTGCCCTAGAAATTGATAAAAAAAATCCATCAGGTCACATTAACAATGTGATGTATGTATGTGACCAATAAAACAAATAAATTACCACGACGAGGCTGTTGGCATGAACGTCATCTCCCATTGTCGTAGTTGACCCAACGCTTAGAGCAACACTTGTCATGCACTCCATGACTGATTATTTTTCATGCAGATATAACACAAACATCACAGGCAGGTTAAAAAGTGGATAACTAACCTACTACCAAGTAGAACACATCAAGAATTTTTACTTAAGAGCATAGCTACAATGTGGATTGCAACAAAACAAAAATGTGGAACATGGACAACTAGCATTACCATACAAAGTTCAATTGAACATTGCAAATGTCGTTTCCATTTCATATCAGCAATGTGGAAGAAGCTCATATAGTAGTAGTTCATGTACAAGAACACCGCCGGAACAACCAGTAATTAACCACTATTGTCATGTCAGATGTACATACCTTACTATTAAGTTAGCAAAGGTATATGAAAATTGTATAGAAAGGAACAGAACACATAGAGCACATCCCCTCAACTATTTGCACTAACTGTTGTGATTACCATTCATATCTACATCTGACACATCAATTTTGTGCCCATACTATTCATATTCACAAATGCCACTGGCTTCAAACACATGGGAAACTGATGGCCTGGAAGAACCAAACATGACTGTACATGGATAAAAGAACAACCAAACTCAGTGCTCATACCTCGGATCCTGAGGTGTAAAGGACGATCGACAAGTCGTATTTAACCACACAGCTACACAAATCTTACTTTTGAGTTTGCATAAATATGGTTTTTCTTTACTGCAAATTACATATTAAGGTTCAGAACACTACCTATTCAATTTTGCATAAGATATTTTGCACTACAAGATCTGCAGCCGTCTATCTCATACATATATGATGCTCACACTACTTATTCAAGTTCACAATGACACTGTTTGGAATGAATTGGGGGAAAAAGACAAATGGAAAGAACCGAATATGACCATGATAAATGGATATAATGGGATAAGAGAACATACCCTAAGATCCTCGAGGCGCAAAAGATGGCCGGCTTCTTTGGGTAGTTCCGTCGTAGTCCCTGATACGTCCATTTTGCATCATGTTTTCCTACTGTTATTTATGATGTTTTTATTCATAATAATGCTTTTTGGAGTAATTCTAGGTATACACAAAGAGGGAGAATTCCAGCAGCTGGAAATCTGGACCTGGAAAAGCTACGTCAGGCTACCTATTCTGCACAACTCCAAACAAGCTGAAACTTCACAGAGAATTTTTATGGAATATATGAAGAATATTGGAGCAAATAAGTACCAGAGGGGGCCCACCAGGTGGGCACAACCCACCTAGGCGCACAAGGGAGCCCAGGCGCGCCCTGGTGGGTTGTACTCACCCAGGCCCACCTCCGGTGCCCATCTTTTGGTACATAAGTCATTTTGACCTAGAAAAAAATAAAAGGGAGAACTTTCGGGATGGAGCGCCGCCGTCTCGAGGCGGAAGTTGGGCAGGAGCACTTTTGCCCTCCGGCGGAGCGATTCCGCCGGGGGAATGATGACCCACAAGTGTAGTGGATATATCGTAGTCCTTTTGATAAGTAAGAGTGTCGAATCTCAACGAGGAACAGAAGGAAATGACAAGCGGTTTTCAGTAAGGTATTCTCTGCAAGCACTAAAATTATCGGTAACAGATAGTTTTGTGATAAGGTAATTTGTAACGGGTAACAAGTAATGAAAGTAAATAAGTGCAGCAAGATGGCCCAATCCTTTTTGTAGCAAAGGACAAGCCTGGACAAACTCTTATATAGAGAAAAGTGCTCCCGAGGACACATGGGGATTATCGTCAAGCTAGTTTTCATCACGCTCATATGATTCGCGTTCGTTACTTTGATAATTTGGTATGTGGGTGGGCCGGTGCTTGGGTGCTGCCCTTTCTTGGACAAGCATCACACTTATGATTAACCCCTATTGCAAGCATCTGCAACTACAAAAGAAGTATTAAGGTAAACCTAACCAAGATTGGTTCTGCCAAGGTTCCGCCTCGTGGCGGCGGAGTTTCTTCCCGAAAGCTTGCTTATGATTTTTTCCAAGGTAAAATACTTCATATAGCAGAAGATGGGCATCGGAGGCCTGCCACGGGGCCCACGAGGCAGGAGGGCATGCCCAGGGGGTAGGGCGCGCCCCCCACCCTCATGGATGGTGGGTGGCCCCCTCTGGTACTTTCTTTGCTCAATATTTTTTATTAGTTCCAAGAATAACTTCCGTGGAGTTTCAGGACTTTTGGAGTTGTGCAGAATAGGTCTCTAATATTTGCTCCTTTTCCAGCCCAGAATTCCAGCCGGCATTGTCCCTCTTCATGTAAACCTTGTAAAATAAGATAGAATAGGCATAAGTAATGTGACATAACGTGTAATAACAACCCATAATGCAATAAATATCGACATAAAAGCATGATGCAAAATGGACGTATCAGGGAACTTCCCTCCCGGAGGGGGAAATCATCGTCCTCATCACCACCAACAACTCTCCCATCTTGGGGAGGGCAATCTCCATCAACATCTTCAACAGCACCATCTCATCTCAAACCCTAGTTCATCTCTTATGTTCAATCTTGTTACCAAAACTATAGATTGGTGCTTGTGGGTGACTAGTAGTGTTGATTACATCTTGTAGTTGATTACTATATGGTTTATTTGGTGGAAGATTATATGTTCAGATCCAATATGCTATTTAATACCCCTCTGATCTTGAGCATGATTATCATTTGTGAGTAGTTACTTTTGTTCTTGAGGTCACGAGAGAAATCATGTTGCAAGTAATCATGTGAACTTGATATGTGTTCGACATTTCAATAGTATATATGTTGTTATTCCCTTAGTGGTGTCATGTTGATACGTCCATTTTGCATCATGCTTTTATATCGATATTTATTGCATTATGGGCTGTTATTACACGTTATATCACAATACTTATGCCTATTCTCTCTTATTTTACAAGGTTTACATAAGGAGGGAGAATGCCGGCAGTTGGAATTCTGGGCTGGAAAAGAAGCAACAATTAGAGACCTATTCTGCACAACTCCAAAAGTCCTGAAACTCCACGGAAGTTATTTTTGGAAATAATAAAAAATATTGAGCGGAAGAAGTACGCCAGAGGGGGACCCACCTGGCCACGAGGATGGGGGGCGCGCCCTACCCCCCAGGGCGCGCCCCCTGCCTCGTGGGCCCCCTATTGGCTCTCCGGTGGCCATCTTCTGCTATATGAAGTCTTTCATCAAGGGAAAAATCATAAGCAACCTTTCGGGACGAGACTCTTCCGCCACGAGGCGGAACCTTGGCGGAACCAATCTAGGGCTCCGGCAGAGCTGTTCTGCCGGGGACACTTCCCTACGGGAGGGGGAAATCATCGCCATCGTCATCACCAACTCTCCTCTCATCGGGAGAGGGAAATCTCCATCAACATCTTCACCAGCACCATCTCCTCTCAAAACCCTAGTTCATCTCTTGTATCCAATTCTTGTCTCCAAGTCCGAGATTGGTACTAGTAGGTTGCTAGTAGTGTTGATTACTCCTTGTAGTTGATGCTAGTTGGTTTATTTGGTGGAAGATCATATGTTCAGATCCTTTATGCATATTAATACCCCTCTGACTATGAACATGAATATGCTTTGTGAGTAGTTACGTTTGTTCCTGAGGACATGGGAGAAGTCTTGCTATTAGTAGTCATGTGAATTTGGTATTCGTTCGATATTTTGATGAGATGTATGTTGTCTAGCCTCTAGTGGTGTTATGTGAACGTTGACTACATAACACTTCACCATTATTTGGGCCTAGAGGAAGGCATTGGGAAGTAATAAGTAGATGATGGGTTGCTAGAGTGACAGAAGCTTAAACCCTAGTTTATGCGTTGCTTCGTAAGGGGCTGATTTGGATCCATATGTTTCATGCTATGGTTAGGTTTACCTTAATACTTTTGTTGTAGTTGCGGATGCTTGCAATAGAGTTTAATCATAAGTGGGATGCTTGTTCAAGTAAGAACAGAACCCAAGCACCGGTCCACCCACATATCAAATTATCAAAGTACCGAACGTGAATCATATGAACGTGATGAAAACTAGCTTGACAATAATTCCCATGTGTCCTCGGGAGCGCTTTTCTCTATATAAGAGTTTGTCCAGGCTTGTCCTTTGCTACAAAAAGGATTGGGCCACCTTGCTGCACTTTATTTACTTTTGTTACTTGTTGCTCGTTACAAATTATCCTATCACAAAACTATCTGTTACCAGTTATTTCAGTACTTGCAGAGAATACTTTGCTGAAAACCGCTTATCATTTCCTTCTGCTCCTCGTTGGGTTCGACACTCTTACTTATCGAAAGGACTACGATAGATCCCCTATGCTTGTGGGTGATCAAGACTCTTTTCTGGCGTTGTTGCCGGGGAGTGAAGTGCCTTTGGTAGGTGGAATTTGGTAAGGAAAAATTTATAGTGTGCTGAAATTTACTGTCACTTGTTACTATGGAAAGTAATCCTCAGTGGGGCTTGTTTGGGGTATCTTCACCCCGACCAGTAGTGAAAAGAGTTGCTCCTCAACCTACTGAACCTACTGAAAATGAAAATGTTCCCTTTGAAGTTCCTTCGGATATGTTAGAAAAACTGCTAGATAATCCTTTTGCAGGAGATGGAACAAAGCATCCTGGTGAGCACCTAATCTATGTGGATGAAGTTTGTGGATTATTTGAGCTTGTAGGTATACCCGATGATGTTGTAAAGAAGAAGGTCTTCCCTTTATCTTTGGAGGGAGATGCATCGACATGGTATAGGTTATGTGATGATACGGGGTCATGGAACTACAAACGATTGAAATTGGAATTTCATCAGAAATTTTATCCTATGCATCTTGTTCATAGTGATCGCAATTATATATATAATTTTTGGCCTCACGAAGGAGAAAGCATTGCTCAAGCTTGGAGGAGACTTAAATCAATGTTATATTCATGCCCCAATCATGAGCTCCCAAGAGAAATAATTCTTCAAAGTTTTTATGCTCGGCTTTCTGAAAACAATCGCACCATGCTCGATACTTCTTGTGCTGGCTCTTTTACGATGAAGACTATTGAATTCAAATGGAATTTATTGGATAGAATTAAACGCAACTCTGAAGATTGGGATGTCGACGAAGGTAAGGAGTCAGGTATGACACCTAAGTTTGATTGCGTTAAACCTTTTATGGATACCGATGTTTTCCGTAAATTTAGCACTAAATATGGACTTGACTCTGAGATAGTAGCTACTTTCTGTGAATCTTTTGCTACCTATATTGATCTCCCCAAGGAGAAGTGGTTTAAATATCATCTTCCCATAGAAGTAAAAGTAGCTGCACCTATTAAAGTTGAAGAAAAGACTGTCACTTATAATGATCCTATTGTTCCTACTTCTTATGTTGAGAAACCACCTTTCCCTGTTAGGATAAAGGATCATGCTAAAGCTTCAATTGTGGTTCGTAAAAGCAATATTAGAACTTATACACCTCTTGAGCAAGTTAAAGTTGAACCTAATATTGCTATTGTTAAATATCTCTTGGCTGATAATATTGATGGGCATGTTATTTATTTCTGCGGTGAAACTGCTAGAATTGCCAAACCTTGTGCTAAAGATAAACATAGACCTGTGGTAGGCATGCCTATTATTTCTGTTAAAATAGGAGATCATTGTTATCATGGCTTTTTTGATATGGGTGCTAGTGCTAGTGTTATACCTCATGACTTATACAAAGAAATTAAACATGAGATTGCACCTGCTGAGTTAGAAGATATTGATGTTACAATGAAACTTGCCAATAGAGATACTATATCAGCAATGGGAATTGTTAGAGATGTTGAAGTCTTGTGTGGGAAAACTAAATATCCTGCTGATTTTCTTGTTCTTGGTTCCCCACAAGATAGCTTTTGTCCCATTATTTTTGATAGACCCTTCTTGAACACTGTCAATGCTAGAATAGACTGCGAAAAGAGTGTTGTTACTATTGGCTTGGGTGATATGTCCCATGAGTTTAATTTCTCTAAATTTAGTAGACAACACCGTGAAGAAGAATTGCCTAGTAAGGATGAAATTATTGGTCTTGCTTCTATTGTCGTACCTCCTAGTGATCCTTTAGAACAATATTTGCTAGACCATGAAAATGATATGTTTATGAATGAAAGAAGGGAAATAGATGAAGTATTCTTTAAACAAGAACCTATTCTGAAACACAATTTGCCTGTTGAAATCCTAGGGGATCCTCTGAAGGAAATATGCCCTAGAGGCAATAATAAAGTTATTATTTATTTCCTTATTTCATGATAAATGTTTATTATTCATGCCAAAATTGTATTAACCGGAAACATAATACATGTGTGAATACATAGACAAACAGAGTGTCACTAGTATGCCTCTACTTGACTAGCTCGTTAATCAAAGATGGTTATGTTTCCTAACCATGGACAAAGAGTTGTTATTTGATTAACGGGATCACATCATTAGGAGAATGATGTGATTGACATGACCCATTCCGTTAGCTTAGCACTTGATCGTTTAGTATGTTGCTATTGCTTTCTTCATGACTTATACATGTTCCTATGACTATGAGATTATGCAACTCCCGTTTGCCGGAGAAACACTTTGTGTTCTACCAAATGTCACAACGTAACTGGGTGATTATAAACGAGCTCTACAGGTGTCTCCAAAGGTACATGTTGGGTTGGCGTATTTCAATATTAGGATTTGTCACTCCGATTGTCGGAGAGGTATCTCTGGGCCCTCTCGGTAATGCACATCACTTAAGCCTTGCAAGCATTGCAATTAATGAGTTAGTTGCGAGATGATGTATTACAGAACGAGTAAAGAGACTTGCCAGTAACGAGATTGAACTAGGTATTGAGATACCGACGATCGAATCTCGGGCAAGTAACATACCGATGACAAAGGGAACAACGTATGTTGTTATGCGGTCTGACCGATAAAGATCTTCGTAGAATATGTGGGAGCCAATATGAGCATCCAGGTTCCGCTATTGGTTATTGACCGGAGACGTGTCTCGGTCATGTCTACATTGTTCTTGAACCCGTGGGGTCCGCACGCTTAAGGTTTCGATGACATTTATATTATGAGTTTATAAGTTTTGATGTACTGAAGGTTGTTCGGAGTCCCGGATGTGATCACGGACATGACGAGGAGTCTCGAAATGGTCGAGACATAAAGATTGATATATTGGACGGCTATATTCGGACACCGGAAGTGTTCCGGGTGATTTCGGAGAAAACCGGAGTGCCGGAGGGTTATCGGAACCCCCCGGGGAAGTATTGGGCCTTAGTGGGCCTGAGGGGAGAGAGAGGGCAGCAGCCCAGGAGGTGGCGCGCCCCCTCCCATGGGGAGTCCGAATTGGACTAGGGGAGGGGGGCGCGGCCCCTCTTTCCCTCTCCCTCTCCCTCTCTTTCCTTCCCCCTTCTCTCTTCCTAGTTGGACTAGGAAAGGGGAGTCCTACTCCTACTAGGAGGAGGACTCCCCTCCTCCTTGGCGCGCCCCAAGGGCCGGCCGGCCTCCCCCCTTGCTCCTTTATATACGGGGGCAGGGGGCACCTCTAGAACACAAGTTGATCTTCGTGATCGTTCTCTTAGCCGTGTGCGGTGCCCCCCTCCACCATAATCCTCGATAATATTGTAGCGGTGCTTAGGCGAAGCCCTGCGACGGTAGTACATCAAGATCGTCACCACGCCATCGTGCTGACGGAACTCTTCCCCGACACTTTGCTGGATCGGAGTCCGGGGATCGTCATCGAGCTGAACGTGTGCTAGAACTCGGAGGTGCCGTAGTTTCGGTGCTTGATCGGTCGGGTCGTGAAGACGTACGACTACATCAACCGCGTTGTCATAACGCGTCCGCTTTCGGTCGATGAGGGTACGTACACAACACTCTCCCCTCTCGTTGCTATGCATCACCATGATCTCGCGTGTGCGTAGGAAATTTTTGAAATTACTACGTTCCCCAACATCCTCCTCCACCCAAGGGTGATCCCGTGTTTGAGCTTAAACCGTTGCCTGATACTCTTAAATATGCTTATCTTGATGAAAAGAAGATATATCCTGTTATTTTTAGTGCTAACCTTTCAGAGCATGAAGAAGAAAGGTTATTGAAAACTCTGAAGAAGCACCGTGCTGCTATTGGGTATACTCTTGATGATCTTAAGGGCATTAGTCCCACTCTATGTCAACATAAAATAAATTTGGAAGAAGATGCCAAACCAGTCTGTGATCATCAACGAAGGCTGAATCCTAAGATGAAAGAAGTGGTGAGAAAGGAAATACTAAAGCTCCTTGAGGCAGGTATAATTTATCCCGTTGCTGATAGTCAGTGGGTAAGTCCTGTTCATTGTGTCCCTAAGAAGGGAGGTATTACCGTCGTTCCTAATGATAGAGATGAATTGATTCCGCAAAGAATTATTACAGGTTATAGGATGGTAATTGATTTCCGCAAACTAAATATGGCTACTAAGAAAGATCATTACCCCTTACCTTTTATCGATCAAATGCTAGAAAGATTATGCAAACATACACATTTTTGCTTTCTAGATGGTTATTCTGGTTTCTCTCAAATACCTGTGTCAGCCAATGATCAATCAAAGACTACTTTTACTTGCCCTTTTGGTACTTTTGCTTATAGACGTATGCCCTTTGGTTTATGTAATGCACCTACTACCTTTCAAAGATGCATGATGGCTATATTCTCTGACTTGTGAAAAAGATTTGTGAGGTTTTCATGGACGATTTCTCCGTCTACGGATCCTCTTTTGATGATTGCTTGAGCAACCTTGATCGAGTTTTGCAGAGATGTGAATAAACTAATCTTGTCTTGAATTGGGAAAAGTGCCACTTTATGGTTAATGAAGGTATTGTCTTGGGGCATAAAGTTTCTGAAAGAGGTATTGAAGTTGATAAAGCCAAGGTTGATGCTATTTAAAATATGCCATGTCCTAAGGACATCAAAGGTATAAGAAGTTTCCTTGGTCACGCCGTTTTTTGTAGGAGGTTCATTAAGGACTTCTCAAAAATTTCTCGGCCTCTGACTAATTTATTACAGAAAGATATACCATTTGTCTTTGATGATGATTGTGTAGAAGCATTTGAAATACTTAAGGAAGCATTGATCTCTGCACCTATTGTTCAGCCACCTGATTGGAATTTACCCTTTGAAATTATGTGTGATGCTAGTGATTATGTTGTAGGTGCTGTTCTAGGGCAAAGAGTTGATAAGAAATTAAATGTTATTTAATATGCTAGTAAAACTCTAGACAATCCTAAGAGAAATTATGCTACTACTGAAAAAGAATTCTTAGCAGTTGTATTTGCTTGTGATAAGTTTAGACCTTATATTGTCGATTCTAAAGTAACTATTCACACGGATCATGCTGCTATTAAATATCTTATGGAAAAGAAAGATGCTAAACCTAGACTTATTAGATGGGTTCTCCTGCTACAAGAATTTGATTTGCATATTGTTGATAGAAAGGGAGCTGAGAACCCCGTTGCAGACAACTTGTCTAGGTTAGAAAATGTTCTTGATGACCCACTACCTATAGATGATAGCTTTCCCGATGAGCAATTGAATGTCATAAATGCTTCTCGTAGTACTCCGTGGTATGCTGATTATGCTAATTACATCGTTGCTAAATTTATACTGCCTAGTTTCACATACCAGCAAAAGAAAAAGTTCTTCTATGATTTGAGACGTTACTTTTGGGATGACCCACATCTTTATAAAGAAGGAGTAGATGGTGTTATTAGACGTTGTGTACCTGAGCATGAACAGGAACAGATCCTACGCAAGTGCCACTCCGAAGCTTATGGAGGACACCACGCTGGAGATAGAACTGCACATAAGGTATTGCAATCCGGTTTTTATTGGCCTACTCTCTTCAAGGATGCCCGTAAGTTTGTCTTATCTTGTGATGAATGTCAAAGAATTGGAAATATTAGTAGATGTCAAGAAATGCCTATGAATTATTCACTCGTTATTGAACCATTTGATGTTTGGGGCTTTGATTATATGGGACCTTTTCCTGCCTCTAATGGTTATACAATATTTTAGTTGCTATTGATTACGTCACTAAGTGGGTAGAAGCTATTCCAACTAGTAGTGCTGATCATAACACCTCTATTAAGATGCTTAAAGAAGTTATTTTTCCGAGGTTTGGAGTCCCTAGATATTTAATGACTGATGGTGGTTCACATTTTATTCATGGTGCTTTCCGTAAAATGCTTGCTAAGTATGATGTTAATCATAGAATTGCATCTCCTTATCACCCACAGTCTAGTGGTCAAGTAGAATTGAGTAATAGAGAGCTCAAATTAATTTTGCAAAAGACTGTCAATAGGTCTAGAAAGAATTGGTCCAAGAAACTTGATGATGCATTATGGGCCTATAGAACTGCATATAAAAATCCTATGGGTATGTCTCCGTATAAATGGTTTATGGAAAAGCATGTCACTTACCTCTTGGACTAGAACATAAGGCATATTGGGCTATTAAAGAGCTCAACTATGATTTCAAACTTGCTGGTGAGAAGAGGTTATTTGATATTAGCTCACTTGATGAATGGAGAACCCAAGCTTATGAAAATGCCAAGTTGTTTAAAGAAAAAGTTAAAAGATGGCATGACAAAAGGATACAAAAGCGTGAGTTTAATGCAGGTGACTATGTATTGCTATACAACTCTCGTTTAAGATTTTTTGCAAGAAAACTTCTCTCTAAATGGGAAGGCCCTTACGTTATCGAGGAGGTCTATCGTTTCGGTGCTATAAAAATCAACAACTTCGAAGGCACAAATCCGAAGGTGGTGAACGGTCAAAGAATCAAACATTATATCTCAGGTAATCCTATAAATGTTGAAACCAATGTTATTGAAACCGTAACCCCGGAGGAATACATAAGGGACACTTTCCGGAACGTTTCAGACTCCGAAAAGGAATAGGTATGTGGTACGGTAAGTAAACCGACTCCAAAACAGTTTTTAAGGCAATATTTCTCCGTTTTGGAATATAGAAAAATAGAAAAATAAGAAGCAGTCTGGGAAGGACACGAGGGCTCCACGAGGGTGGAGGGCACGCCCCCCTACCTTGTGGGCACCTCGTGTGCCTTCCGGACTCCGTTTTCTTGCACGATACGTATTTTGGTCGGTAAAAATTCATTATATATTCTCCCAAAGGTTTTGACTCCCGTATGACGCAAATATTCTCTGTTCTTGTTTCGAACTGTTGCTGCTGCAGATCAGAGCAAGATGTATTCTCAAGAGTCAGTCGGGGAGAGCCAGGTGTCCCATCCGGCATTGGAACCAGGGACAAACAGCGATGCTGACCACTTTGGGCCAGCAACGGAGGAAGAGATGGAGGCTGATTTGATGAGGATAGATGCCATGGAGGATCAAGAAGTCACTTCTCGCTTCCGAGCTGGGTTCACGATGGGAGAACTGCAGAGCTCAGCCATTCCAAACTCGGTTATCCCTTCCAATGTTAGATTTCTTTCTTATGAAAATATGAAGAAGAGTGTCACTTGTTCTCCCGCAGCTATGCAACACCCTTGGGTGCAAGGAGCTTTAGCCGTTACAGGAAAACTTCGTAAGGAAGTAATGGACCTCAAGCAGCAAGTCAATAAGCTTGAGGAGGAGAATCGTATCCTGAGGGGCATCATCGCCAAAAATATCGCACCATCACCTCCAAAGAAGGAGATATAATCACATGGTTATGGGCACTCCCCTTGGCAACTGCCAAGCTTGGGGGAGGTGCCCCGGTATCGTATCACCATCACACTCCCATCTTTACCGTTTTCCTTAGTTCGATCCTATTAGTAGTATCTTGATCTAGTAGAATGAAAGTTTATGGCATGATCTAGTTTTGAGTTTTGCTTTATGATCTCCCTATGTAATCGAGTCCGTGAGCTATATAATAAAGATTAGTGTTGAGTTGCTACCTCTTGAGCTTGCGTTGGATTTCCCCAAAGAGGAGAGGATGATGCAGCAGAGTAGCGTAAGTATTTCCCTCAGCTTTTGAGAACCAAGGTATCAATCCAGTAGGAGGCCACGCTCAAGTCCCTCGTACCTACACAAAAACAATAGCTCAACGCAACCAACGTGATTAGGGGTTGTCAATCCCTTCACGGTCACTTACGGGAGTGAGATCTGATAGAGATGATAGATAATATTTTCGGTATTTTTGATATAGAGATGCAAAGTGAAAAGTAAAAGGCAAAGTAAAAAAGCAAAGCAAGATTAAAGTGATGGAGATTGATATGATGAGAATAGACCTGGGGGCCATAGGTTTCACTAGTGGCTTCTCTCAAGAGCATAAGTATTCTACGGTGGGTGAACAAATTACTGTTGAGCAATTGATAGAATTGAGCATAGTTATGAGAATATCCAGGTATGATCATGTATATAGGCATCAGGTCTGAGACAAGTAGACCGACTCCTGCCTGCATCTACTACTATTGCTCCACTCATCGACCGCTGTCCAGCATGCATCTAGAGTATTAAGTTAAAAACAGAGTAACGCCTTAAGCAAGATGACATGATGTAAAGAGATAAATTCATGCAATATGAAATAAACCCCATCTTGTTATCCTTGATGGCAACGATACAATATGTGCCTTGCTGCCCCTTCTGTCACTGGGAAAGGACACCGCAAGATCGAACCCAAAGCTAAGCACTTCTCCCATGGCAAGAACTACCAATCTAGTTGGCCAAACCAAACGGATAATTCGAAGAGACTTGCAAAGATAACCAATCATACATAAAAGAATTCAGAGAAGATTCAAATATTATTCATAGATAGACTTGATCATAAACCCACAATTCATCGGTCTCAACAAACACACCGCAAAAAGAAGATTACATCAAATAGATCTCCACGAGAGAGGGGGGAACATTGTATTGAGATCCAAAAAGAGAGAAGAAGCCATCTAGCTAACAACTATGGACCCGAAGGTCTGAGGTAAACTACTCACACTTCATTGGAGAGGCTATGATGATGTAGAAGCCCTCCGTGATGACGGCCCTCTCTGGCGGAGCTCCGGAACAGGCCCCAAGATGGGATCTCGTGGATACAGAAAGTTGCGGCGGTGGAATTAGGTTTTTGGCTCCGTATCTGATCGTTTGGGGGTACGTAGGTATATATAGGAGGAAGAAGTACGTCGGTGGAGCTTCGGTGGGCCCACGAGGGTGGGGGGCGCGCCTGGGGGTGTAGGGCACGCCCCCCTACCTCGTGCCCACCTCGAAGCTTCCTTGGCGTAGGGTCCAAATCTCCTGGGTCATATTCGGTGAGAAAATCACGTTCCCGAAGGTTTTATTCTGTTTGGACTCCGTTTGATATTCCATTTCTTCGAAACACTGAAATAGGCAAAAAACAGCAATTCTGGGCTGGGCCTCCGGTTAATAGGTTAGTCCCAAAAATAATATAAAAGTGGAGAATAAAGCCCAATATAGTCCAAAACAGTAGATAATATAGCATGGAGCAATCAAAAATTATAGATACGTTGGAGACGTATCATGAGTCAAGGGCTTGATTATTTTACCATGATGTTGAGTGAATAAAAGAAAAGAGAAAAAGAATAAAAAGAAACAAAGAGTTCATATTGATCTTATTGGGAGTAATGACTTCACATAGAAAGAGTACGATGATTAAAAGTTGTTGGGAGTTGGCAAACATAGCTTTGGTCGTCGTTGCAATTAATAGGAAGTAATAAAGAAAGAGAGGTTTCACATATAAATATACTATCGTAGACATCTTTTATGCACTAGTAGAAAAAGGGTCAAATGTGAAGCACATTAGTGCCGGTTTGAATTTGAGCCGGCACTAATGTGTCCATTAGTGCCGGTTCCAACGGCTAGCCGGGCCGCTCTCATTAGTACCGGTTCGTGGCGAACCTTTAGCACCGATTCGTGCCACGAACCGATACTAATGAGAGTGGTGGCAGGATGTTGTCAGTTTGGGGCCCCTCTAGCACCTTTAGTACCGGTTCGTGTCACGAACCGGTACTAAAGGTCGTCCTACATAAACCCTTCGTCCACCCGAGCTCGCTCTGTTCTTCCCCTTTCCCCTCCCTCTCTGTTCTTCCCCTCTTCCTCTCGAGCTCATCACACATTTTGCCCAAATTTTTTCAAGATTTGAAGGTCCCCATCGATTCAAATGATCACAAAGGTTAGCAACTTTGTCCTTTCATCTCTCATTGCTAGATTAGCTCTTGCAATGCTTTATATAGTGTTTAATTTGTGAGTTTAGTAATTTGGGAGGAATTATATGTGCTAGTATTTGATTTATATGCAATTTGAGGTCAAAAATAACACTTAGTTTGCATATGTAGGTGTGGTTTACTTAGTGCCTTCTAAATCTCCGCCGTAACAAGGGATACCGCGCATGCATGCACTGTTTGGACGATACCGACAGTATATATTTGGCTAATTGTAAGAAGAATGTGTACCTAGGACATCATCGATTTCTTCCGAGCAGGCATCCAGTAAGAAAGAAAGGCAAGCATTTCAAAGGTGAGGCGGATCACCGGACGAAGCCTCGCCACCGTACTGGTGCTGATGTACATGATATGGTCAAGGATTTGAAGGTGGTCTTTGGAAAGGGTCCTGGTGGACAACCTGTTCCGAATGACGCTGACGGACGCGCACCCATGTGGAAGAAGAAATCTATATTTTGGGACCTGCCCTATTGGAAAGACCTAGAGGTCCGCTCCGCAATCGACGTGATGCACGTGACGAAGAATCTTTGTGTGACCCTGCTTGGCTTCTTGGGCGTGTATGGGAAGACAAAAGATACACCTGAGGCACGGGAGGACCAACAACGTATGCACGGAAAAGACGGCATACATCAGGGTCATGCAAGCTACGCTCTTACCAAAGAAGAGAAGGAAATCTTCTTTGAATGCCTGCTCAGTATTAAGGTACCGTCTGGCTTCTCGTCGAATATAAAGGGAATAATAAACATGGCAGAGAAAAAGTTCCAAAACCTAAAGTCTCATGACTTCCACGTGATTATGACACAACTGCTTCCAGTTGCATTGAGCGGGCTTCTATCGGAAAACGTTCGATTAGCCATTGTGAAGCTATGTGCATTTCTCAATGCAATATCTCAGAAGGTAATCTATCCAGAAATCATACCAAGGTTAGAGTATTATTTGGTGCAATGTCTTGTCAGTTTCGAATTGGTGTTCCCACCATCCTTCTTCAACATCATGACGCACGTCCTAGTTCACCTATGCGAAGAGATTAACGTTTTGGGTCCTGTATATCTACACAATATGTTCCCCTTTGAGAGGTTCATGGGAGTCTTAAAGAAATATGTTCATAACCGTGCTAGGCCGGAAGGAAGCATCTCCAAGGGCCATGAAAATGAGGAGGTCATTGAGTTTTGTATTGACTTTATTCCTGACCTTAAGCCGATTGGTGTTCCTGAATAGCGGCATAAGGGCAGACTGGATGGAAAAGGCACGCTAGGAGGGGAACAAATAATATGTATGGATGGACATTCTCTCACTGAAGCACACTACACAGTTCTACAGAATTGCACCTTGGTGGCTCCGTATATGGATGAACACAAGAATTTGCTACGCTCCAAACACCCGGAGCGGTCTGATGACTGGATTACACGTGAACAAACCAGGAGTTTCGTCAGCTGGTTGCAGACACGTACCATGCATGACGCCTCTATTGAAGATGACTTGTACTTGCTGTCCCAGTTACCATCTTCGAATATAATGACTTTCAAAGGGTACGAGATAATGGTAATACATTTTACACGATCGCCCAAGATAAGAAGAGCACCAACCAAAACAGTGGTGTCCGCTTTGATGCAGAAACCAAGACGGGAAAGGAAACATATTATGGTTATATACAGGCCATATGGGAAGTTGACTATCGACGTGGTTTGAAGGTCCCTTTGTTTCGGTGCAAATGGGTCAATATGACACGAGGCGGGGTAACGGAAGACCCGCAGTACGGATGAAAGTGCAACTATCCCTAGGTGGTTTTGGTAATTCATAACAACATATAGCTCATTGAGCTAATGCTATTCCAAGATGATTATTTCAGGAAAGCTCAATGATTGGCATGGCATGGATGTGAAAGTGGAACCCTCAAAATGCTAAGGACAAAGGATTGGCTCAAGCTCAAAAGCTCAAGACTCTTCATTTTATATTTTAGTGATCCAAGATCACATTGAGTCTTTAGGAAAAGCCAATACTATCAAGGAGGGATGAGGTGTTGCTTAATGAGCCTCTTGCTTCATGTGCTTAGTGATATGCTCCAAAACCCTGAACTACTTTCCCATATCCACATATGACCTAAACCCTAAGCCAAACTCGGTCCTACCGATTCTTCCTATCCGGCGCCATCGAGTTTCACTTATCATAAGCCACTGCCAAACCCTAGCAATTCGGTTCTACCGATAGGGATCTCGGTCTCACCGAGATGGGATTGCAAACTCTCTGTTTCCCTTTCGTAACTTTTCGGTCTCACTGAAAGAGCGAATCGGTCCCACCGAGATTGCAATGTAAATTCAGTGTTTCCCCTTTGTAACTTTTCGGTCTCACCGAAAGAGCAAATCGTTCCCACCGAGTTTGCGTGACCAACTCTCTGGTTAGCTAATTACCAAATTCGGTCTCACCGAGTTTGTGTAATCGGTCTCACCGAGATTACGTTATGCCCAAACCCTAACCATATCGGTCCTACCGAGTTGCATGTTAGTCCCACCGAAAATCTCTAACGGTCACTAGGTTTACATTTTCGGTCCGACCGAGTTTGTTGATTCGGTCCCACCGAGATTGGAAAACTGTGTGTAACGGTTGGATTTTGTGTGGAGGCTATATATACCCCTCCACCTCCTGTTCATTCGAAGTGAGAGCCATCAGAACACATACACCATTCCAACTCATATGTTCTGAGAGAGAACCACCTACTCATGTGTTGAGACCAATATATTCCATTCCTACCATATGAATCTTGATCTCTAGCCTCTCCAAGTTGCTTTCCACTCAAATCTTCTTTCCACAAAATCCAAATCCTATGAGAGAGAGTTGAGTGTTGGGGAGACTATCATTTGAAGCACAAGAGCAAGGAGTTCATTACCTACACACCATTTGTTACTTCTTGGAGAGTGGTGTCTCCTAGATTGGCTAGGTGTCACTTGGGAGCCTCCGACAAGATTGTGGAGTTGAACCAAGGAGTTTGTAAGGGCAAGGAGATCGCCTACTTCGTGAAGATCTATCGCTAGTGAGGCAAGTCCTGTGTGGGCGATGGCCATGGTGGGATAGACAAGGTTGCTTCTTCGTGGACCCTTTGTGGGTGGTTGCTTCTTCGTGGACCCTTCGTGGGTGGAGCCATGTGTGGACTCGCGCAACCGTTACCCTTTGTGGGTGGAGCCCTCCATGGACTCTCGCAACCGTTACCCTTTGTGGGTTGAAGTCTCCATCAACGTGGATGTAGGATAGCACCACCTATCCGAACCACGGGAAAAACATCCGTGTCTCCAATTGCGTTTGAATTCTCCAAACCCTTCCCTTTACATTCTTGCAAGTTGCATGCTTTACTTTCCGCTGCCAATATACTCTTTGCATGCTTGCTTGAATTGTGTGATGATTGCTTGACTTGTCCTAAAATAGCTAAAATCTGCCAAGAACTAAAATTGGGAAAAGGTTAAGTTTTTAATTGGTCAAGTAGTCTAATCACCCCCCTCTAGACATACTTTCGATCCTACAACGGAATGACAACAGTGGATCTCAACAATCTTGCGTATGCAGACGAACCATTCGTCCTAGCCAATGATCTGGCACAGGTTTTCTATGTGAAGGACATGTCTACCAAGCCGAGAAAAAGAAAAGATAAGGAAGCGAATTCATCGTACGATGAGCCAAAGTGGCACATAGTTCTTTCTGGGAAGAGAAACATCGTGGGAGTGGATGACAAGACAGACATGTCAGAAGATTATGAAAAGTTTGATGAAATTGCTCCATTCACAGTGAATATTGACCCGAGCATCCCGTTAAATGATGAAGATTTTCCATGGTTACGGCGCAAAGGGACACACGCGAAGAAAAAGTTTCACACCCAAAGATCCGGGATGTGATCGGCTTCACTACCATCACTTTCTTCTGTGTTTCACACCCAGGAGGGAATCTCTGTAATAGTTAGGGTAGTTATGTGTTTTGGCATTTGAAACGCGAAGAAATTTTATGTGCAAACAAATTCTTTCATGCCTTTATTGATTTTTAAAGTTAAGTTATTCACAAACTAGTGATTCACACTAATTTCAAATAATTCAAAATTTAAACTATTCAAATTTGAAAACTACGGGCACTAACAGAAAGTTTGTAATTTTTTGTACCTAAAGCAAAAATATTCATAAAGAAACTCTAAATACACAAAAAAACAACTCAAAAATAAATAAAGCAAAAATAAATAAAGCAAAAAAAATAAAAAAAGCCCGCCTACTGGGCCAGAGCGGCCTGCATACGACTAGAAACCCAACCTATTGTTGGGCCAGGATGCAGGCCCGCAAAGGCCCAGTAGGCCCACAGGGCAGCACAGAACATGTAGGCCCAGTAGGCCTCCTTTTGAGAGGAGCTCGAGAGAGCTACCGCATGGGGGGTTATAAACCAGTGCGGACGCCCCTCGGCTAGCGAGGTGGGACTAAACTTGCCGCACCGCACCTGTGCCAGCGCACCCCCTTTAGTACCGGGTCGTGGCACCGACCGATACTAAAGGGGGGCCTTTAGTACCGGTTGGAGCCACGACCCGGTACTAAAGGGGGTGCACTTCCCGCCGCTTGGCCTGGCCAAAACAGGCCTTTAGTACCGGTTGGTGGCTCCAACCGGTACTAAAGGTCCATCCTATATAACTAAACACTTAAAAAAATTTAGTTTCTCATCTGCGTCTTCTCCTCTGCTCAACATGGCAATGGGTACCCGCTACCCGCAAACCCGGCGGGTAAAAACCCTATTAGGGTAAGGGTATGGGAAATTAAAATACCCATGGGTTTCTAAATGGGAAAATATCATACCCAATGGGTAAGGCGGGTATGGGTATGGGAAGACAATACCCATACCCGCAAACCCTCAAACCCGTATAAAAATAGCCATGTCAAGTAGGTCCATGTGTCATTGACTTATTAGATGAAAAAACCCTAAGCTAGCAGTGGCCCAACCGCACGCCCGCACCCCACGCCCCCACCCCTTCCAATTCTAAAGTCTAAACCGCGCCCCACCCCTCCCCTTCCATTTCTCCAGTCGCAGCCACCGCCTGTTGTGCGCCCCAACCTGCTAACCCTAGGCGGTTGGCGCCGCCGCCAGCCGCAGCCAGGCCGCGCCGTTGCCAGGCCGCCGCCGCCAGCCGCAGCCAGGCCACGCTGTCAGCCGCCATCGTTACCTGCTCCTTCTCCTGATCTCCTTGCGCTCACTCCTCTGTCATGTGGGAGAGGCTCAAGTGGCTACAATGACTATGTGTCGAACTTATTTGTGTGTTGAACCTACTTTTGTGTTGAGGTTGAACTTATTTGTCTTGAACCAACATGTGTGTTGAACTTAAGTGGCTGAAATGACTTATGTGTGTGTGCCGAAATGCTGAAATTTATGTTGAAATGCTGAAATGAGATATATCTATGTGCTGAAATGCTGAAATAGATGTGCTGAAATGTTGCGTATATGTGCTGAAATGTTGTATATATGTGCTGAAATGTTATATATGCGCTGAAATATTGTATATTTGTGCTGAAATGCTGCATATATGTGCTGAAATGTTATATATGTGCTGAAATATTGTATATTTCTGCTGAAATGCTGCATATATGTGCTGAAATGTTGTATATATGTGCTGAAATGTTGTCAATACGTGTCAAAATGCTGATATTTAATTCCCAAGTATACACGCCTAGCTGGATATTTTTACCCGCGGGTATTACCCGTACCCAACCGTGTACGGGTATGGGAACGATTTGAAACCCGGGACGCCGGTATGGGTACGGGTATGGGCGGAAAATTTTGGGGCGGGTGCGGGTATGGGCACGTAATACCCATACCCAAACCCTGCGGGTGCCAGGTCTATTTCCTCTGCCCCGTCGCACGCCGCCCCCGTCTCCATATCCCTTGTCGCCGCCCCGTCGTCCCCGTCCCCGTCGTCCCCGTCGTCACCGCCGCCCCGTCCCGGCCCGTCCCGCGTCGTCCCCGTCCCCGTCATCGCCGTCCCCGTCCCCGTCGTCGCCGCCCCGTCCCCGTCCCCGTCGTCGCCGCCCCGTCCCCGTCCCCGTCATCGCCATCCCCGTCGTCGCCGCCCGTCACCGTCCCCGTCGCCGCCCCCCGTCGCCTCTCGCCTCGCCGGTGAGCACACACACACACATACACTTAATTTGTTTTTCTGTTTTTTAGTTATATTTTTTTCTTCTGTTTTTTAGTTATAGAAATATTTATAAAAATGTTAGAAATTTTTCTGTTTTTAGTTATAGAAATAGTTATAAAAAAGTTAGAATTTTTTCTTTTTTTAGTTATAGAAATATTAGAAATGTTATACAAATGTTAGTTATATAGAAATGTTATAATTATTTTTTTTTGTTTTTTAGTTATAGAAATATTAGAAATGTTATAGAAATGTTAGTTATATAGCATTGTTAGAAATGTTATAGAAATGTTAGTTATATAGAAATGTTAGAAATTTTAGTTATCAAAATCCAATCATTAAAAAATGTTACTTTTTGCGGGCATATAGCTAGTATTTGTTCTCGACGATGCCCGGCCCACATCCTCGCCGTCGACCCTTCCGCGACGACGTCCGGCTGACCCATGTCCGGGACTGGGCTCCGCCGGGCTGGCACTGGGAGGTGCTGCCTGGAGGGGCGCGCCACTTGATGAGGAACCCGGCCCCGGGTCCCGTCGTTGACCCTGATCTCCTTTCGTGGCGTTCGCGTGGGCCAGTTTCGGTGCGGAGGGAGCCGGCCCTGCCGGAGGTGGTACGTCGTCGTGTCAGGGAGGAGGACGAGCACGTCCATCGCTACATGGTTGCGTTAGAGGGCGGCAGGTTCTCCAATACCTGGCAGGTTCTTCAGGGATCTCACTTCAGCTATGATCCTGTGAGGGTTCCTTCTCTTTGGGTGTCCACCGCCCGCGCCGCAGGAATCGCGAGTGTCCTAGATTCTTCTGTAGTATTTGATCTTTATTAGCTAGCTAGCCAGTGATGTATTCGATATATAATATTCGAGATGATGTATTTGAGATTATATATTATTCGAGACGATGTATTCGAGATTATATCTATTATTCGAGACGATGTATTCAAGATTATATCTATTATTCGAGACGATATATTCGAGATTATATCTATTATTCGAGACAATGTAATTTGAATACTAAATTGTTTTATATTTCTTTTGGATTAGTTAAATAAAAGCTATGGCGGACAATACCGGCAGAGAGGGAGAACATGCCCTGTTCGATATGATACGCCATCCTCGCGGGCCAGATGATGATCAGAATGAAGAAGATTATGACGGCTCCAAATTTCTAAACCACACCGGGGAGGGTGATATGATATTCGATCGCGACGACCGAATTGATGAAGTCATGAACTATGATTATGATGACGACGAAGAAAATGTTGATCTTGAAACAACAAAGACCGGCGAGGTATATATATTTATATAAGCAGGCATCTGGTGATCATCACATGTTTTAAATGACTTGAAGATATATTAACGAATCGATCTTTCTTCTTTCAGCCATCCGGATCGAGCAAATCTTCAGGCAACAGGACGAAACGAGGCCCGAACAAAAAGTTGAAGGAGGGCGTAAAGTACAATATCGAGGCCATCAAACCTAATGGCGAACCATTAGCGCCTAAGAAGATTGCGGACAAGTTCGTTCGACAGTGTGGAGTTCTTGTGAAGGACCAACTCCCGATCTCCCTTCAAGAATGGAGAGAGCCAGCAAAGCCACGTCCAGATCTTACTTTTGTCGATGATAGACAAAAAGGTCTACTTTGGGATACTCTCATGGAACATTTCACCCTACCAGATCATTTCACAGATGAAGATGTGCAGAAAGTCAAGGACGCTGCTCTTAGGAAGATGGCGGTTGCATTCAAGAACCATAAGAATCGTGAATGGGACAAGTACATCAAGGGAGGAAGGAAGACTCCAGTATTCGAGGGAACACTAGAGAAGCAAAGTGCTCATTGGGACGATTTCGTGAAATTCAAGGATTCGGAATTAGCTAAGGAACGGTTGAGAATAAATAAGAAGAATGCCGAAAAAAAGATAAGTTCCATAAGCTGGGGCCAGGTGGCTACGCGGTGGCAATGCCTAAGTGGGATAAGTCTGAGAAAGAGATGGAGGATGCAGGTGTCACTCCGGTTACTAGGAGCTGGCCCCCCAGGTGCAGGACTTGGTTCTATGCGCATGGGGGGGAGTTGGACCCGAAGACAGGCAAAGTTTCGACGAAGGCATGTCTGAACGGAGCCGACGAGAAGCTACTTGTTGCAATAGAAGAGGCTCGATCGGGGGTGTTCCATCCCAATAGAGAGAACGACGAGCTTACGCGTGCCCTGGGAAATCCTGAACACCCGGGAAGAACACGAGGCAAGGGCACTATTCCGTGGTATGAGGGGTTTTCGGACTGGAACGCCGACTATAGAACCCGTGCGAGAAAGAAGATTGCGGAGGAGAAGAAGAGGAAGATGGAGGAGGAGCAGAGGAAGCTGGACTATGAACGCCTTCAAGGCCTAGAAGCAAGGCACGCGGACTTGGCAGTCAAATTCCAGCGGCAGTAGGAGCAGATCGACTCACTTAGCCAGCAAAGGGGGTCTCAGCAGCTACAGCAGCTAGCGGATGATCCAGCATTGGATAGCACCGCCCCATCCAGGCCGAGAAGCAGCATGGGTTCCGCCCCGGGTGACACAATGCTGGATAGATACCCTGTGGATGACATCATGGAGAACACCAACTGCGAGCTACACTTCAAAATGAAGAACATATCCATGAAGGTGGCGGACGCCGTTGCTTTTACAAATCCCCCCGAGGCAACCTTCCATTGCAACCCGATTCTAGCGGGCTATGCTCGTGTCTTGGTTGATGAGGTGGTGGACCCATATTTGGGGCTACAGCTTGACATTCCTGGAGGTGACGACGAGCACACATTGGGAGAGGCCATACATCGTGTCAACCTTCCATTGCATCGTCTTTCGAAGGCCACTGACACCGCGTCACCCGACTCCTCGTCGAAGTCCGCCACTGAGTCAGCAGACTCCCGCTCCTCCAAGTCCACCAACATGTGAGGCCACTCCTCCTCCTCCAAGTCCGGCAAAGTGTCAGGCCACTCCTCCTCCAAGTCCGACACAGCGTCAGACGTCCACTCCTCCTCCAAGTCCGGCACAACTTCAGGCCACTCCTCCTCCAAGTCTGGCACAGCTTCAGGCCACTCCTCCTCGTCCAACTCAGCCACGTCAGCCGTCTCCGCCGCCTCAGCAATCGCATAAGAGACACGCCGCAGCTATGGTGCGTAGCGGTATGAGTCGAGGTAGTACAGGAAGTACAGGCGGAGGCAAGCGATATAAATATGGTCCAAGCCTCACTCCTCTTCCTCAGAGGGCTTACGACAGGATCGAGGAGCAAACCAATGCCATAGTGCAGGCAGAATTGGACGCCCATTTTGGACCAAAACCGGCAACGCCGCCGAGGGAGAAAGTGCCTGAGGAAAAGATTGACCACTTCATTCGTATGGCTGCACCACCAGCTCCCAAGCCTGTTGACACAGACTATGAGCGCCACATCAAGAAGTTAAATCGAGCACGTCTACAGAAAGAGGCGAGCTCAAGCTCGAGCAAATCAGCTGGCAAAAAATGCAGTAAAACCATTCCCCAGCTGGGAAAACAGGCGGCGCAATCAATCCCCCCGCTTGTTGTGCCAACAACACATAAGAGTACACGCGCCCAATATTATTGTGGGTAAACCGTTAACGTTCCCCAGCTGGGCGATGTGGTAATAACTGAGGAGCATATAATGCAGGCTGAAATCCTCAAGATCACTGTTGGACAACTCCTCGAGATCGAGGCCATGCCGACGCTTAGAGAGGAGGAAATAAAACGGAAATATGTCCGGGGCCAACCTTTGGTCAAGCCAGACGAGGTCAAGAAGCTCCCAACGAGAATGCATGAATTGCATCAATGGTACATGGACATTACCAAGATTTCCAATCGAGAGTCCCTCATGGTGGAAGTCAAGAATGATCATTACTACCATCAGAAAGCTGTGGCCGTTGAGTATAATGAACTGTTTCAGTTATACAATCAAGACCCACTCGACAAATCTATCGTCAGTTGCTATTGTCTGTAAGTGATTTCTTTCTGTAATTTAAGTCTCAAGCTAGTTGTAGTGATCCTTTTGATCAATCATTACCTGTAATTATCCTCACTATATTCTTTTCTGTGGTATTATGCAGGATGAAGATGTATGAAATGAAAAAAGGTGGACGCTATGGCATTGGGTTCATTGACCCAAACACCGTTAATGAATACACATGGAAAATAGATGCATATCATGAAAAAAGTGTAGAGGACAGCATGCTAGAGTTCTTGAAGCGCCTCAAATACAATGAAGATATACTACTTCCTTACAACTTCCAGTGAGTCACACTGTCTTGTACTACAAATTCTCTGTTTTTGCCTACTAGCTAGCTACATGTTTTTGCTTACATATGCCCGCTTAATTAAGACATCCAAACGTGTGTGCATGCAGATTTCACTAGATCTTGTGTGTCATTAAAGTTGACGCCGGAACAGTTGAAGTACTGGACTCACTACTTAAAAAACAAAGTGACTACACCATCTTGTTTGGGATAGTCAATAGGTAATTTCAATCATTATTAACTATATATCTCGGCCTATTTAGTTCGTCATTTCCTGATATGAACTATTTAATAACCCATTTATTCATTTTCTTTGTCGGCGGGCAGGGCTTGGGCAAGGTTCATCAGCGTCACTCCAGGCGAATGGAAACAAAGACTGAAATGGTTTCGACCCAAAGTAAGTAATTAAGTAGTACTAGCTAGCTAGCCAGCTGCCATCTCTTTAATTATCATGCTTGATTAATTATTATCTGATAAAATTCCATTCTCGTAAAGGCCCTGAAGCAGGCGCCGGGGACTGATCTGTGTGCATACTGCGTTTGCGACAACATTTGCATGATGGCGTCCGAAAGGAGCAGATCTCAAAGACAGGAATGGGTACGTTTGTCAGAACACTATTCACAATTTTTACACCATTATCGATATCTAGTCACACAACTAATACACATGCATATTGATCTCCTTCTTAACAGTTCACAGAGGTGCGGGAGAAGCTCCTACCAATGGAGCGCGTATAAGCACTTCAAGAGGAAATAGCGGGATTTTTGCTCGACCAGGTCATAAATCCGAACGGAGAATACTTTTACCCGCTACCGCCCCCATGAACCACTTCCAATTGTCATCGTGCTCCGAAGGCACCAATTAGGCTAATGCCACTGGCTCCGAAGGCAACATTGTAGGAGAAATTGTATATAGCTAGCTAAGTGTATATATATATACATGTGTGTATGTGTGAATTAATATGGTGGTTTGTGAGACATTTGATGATATATATATGATCGGTTCTACTAGAAATTCTATTTATATAATATGCATAACGTGTACAATGTGTAGTATCGTAAAATACCAGCAAGCGAAAAAGAATTAAATGGAAAACACAAAATTAAATGAAAAAGAAATCATAAACCCAAAACCCCCCCAACCTTTTAATACCGGTTGGTGTCACCAACCGGTACTAAAGGGCTCCCTTCCCCCGGAGCTGGCTCATGCCACGTGGTTGCCCTTTAGCACCGGTTCGTGCTGAACCGGTACTAAAGGGGGGGGCTTTAGTGCCCACACTTTAGTGCCGGTTACCGAACCGGCACTAAAGGGCCTTACGAACCGGTGCCATTGCCCGGTTCTGCACTAGTGATGATTGGGAGCACTCATTAAAATATGACATGCTAAAGAGTTGACGTTGGACAAGGAAGACAACGTAATGGGTTATGTTTTCTTATATCTGAGATAAAGTATATTGTCATGGATCATCCAACATGTTGAGCTTGCCTTTCCCCCTCATGCTAGCCAAATTCTTAGCACCAAGTAGAGATACTACTTGTGCTTCCAAAAACCCCTAAACCAGTTTTGCCATGAGAGTCCACCATATCTACCTATGGATTGAGTAAGATCCTTCAAGTAAGTTGTCATCGGTGCAAGCAATAAAAATTGCTCTCTAAATATGTATGATTGATTGGTGTGGAGGAAATAAGCTTTATATGATCTTGTGATGTGGAAGAAATAAAAGCGACGGACTGCATAATAAAGGTTCATATCACAAGGGGCAATATAAAGTGACGTTCTTTCGCATTACGATTTTGTGCATCCAACCATAAAAGCGCATGGCAACCTCTGCTTCCCTCTGCGAAGGTCCTATCTGTTACTATCATCTTCTACCTTATGCAAGAGTCATGGTGATCTTCACCTTTCCTTTTTACATTTTATCCTTTGGCAAGCACAGTGTGTTGGAAATGTCCTGATAGATATATCCAATTGGATGTAGGGGAGCATGAGCTATTATTGTTGATATTACCCTTGAGGTAAAAGGTTGGGAGGCGAAACTATAAGCCCCTATCTTTCTCTGTGTCCGGTTAAAACTCTGTAACCACAAGTATTGCGTGAGTGTTAGCAATTATGAAGGACTAAATGATAGTTGAGTATGTGGGCTTGCTAGAGAGCTCTGACATAGACTCTTTCTGATGTTATGATAAATTGCAATTGCATCAATGACTGAGATTATAGTTTGCTAGTCCTTAATAAAGTTTTTGATTCATACTTTTGCATTGTGAGTAGATTATTACTTGAGCATAAGAAATCATATGACAATATACATATTTGTTGTTGTTATGAGAATAATCATGATGCCTTCATTTCCGTATTTTATTTTTATCGACACCTCTACCTCTAAACATGTGGACATATTTATCGTTATCGGCTTCCGCTTGAGGACAAGCGAGGTCTAAGCTTGGGGGAGTTGATACGTCCATTTTGCATCATGCTTTTATATCGATATTTATTGCATTATGGGCTGTTATTACACGTTATGTCACAATACTTATGCATATTCTCTCTTATTTTACAAGGTTTACATAAGGAGGGAGAATGCCGGCAGCTGGAATTTGGGCTGGAAAAGAAGCAAATATTAGAGACCTATTCTGCACAACTCCAAAAGTCCTGAAACTCCACGAAAGTTATTTTTGGAAATAATAAAAAATATTGAGCGAAAGAAGTACGCCAGAGGGGGACCCACCTGGCCACGAGGGTGGGGGGCGCGCCCTACCCCCGAGGGCGCGCCCCCCTGCCTCGTGGGCCCCCTGTTGGCTCTCCGGTGGCCATCTTCTGCTATATGAAGTCTTTTGTCAAGGAAAAAATCATAAGCAACCTTTAGGGACGAGACTCCACCGCCACGAGGCGGAACCTTGGCGGAACCAATCTAGGGCTTCGGCAGAGCTGTTCTGTCGGGGACACTTCCCTCCGGGAGGGGGAAATCATCGCTATCGTCATCACCAACGCTCCTCTCATCGGGAGAGGGCAATCTCCATCAACATCTTCACTAGCACCATCTCCTCTCAAAACCCTAGTTCATCTCTTGTATCCAATTCTTGTCTCCAAGTCCGGGATTGGTACTAGCAGGTTGCTAGTAGTGTTGATTACTCCTTGTAGTTGATGCTAGTTGGTTTATTTGGTGGAAGATCATATGTTCAGATCCTTTATGCATATTAATACCCCTCTGACTATGAACATGAATATGCCTTGTGAGTAGTTACATTTGTTCCTGAGGACATGGGAGAAGTCTTGCTATTAGTGGTCATGTGAATTTGGTATTCGTTCGATATTTTGATGAGATGTATGTTGTCTAGCCTCTAGTGGTGTTATGTGAATGTCGACTACATAACACTTCACCATTATTTGGGCCTAGAGGAAGACATAGGGAAGTAATAAGTAGATGATGGGTTGCTAGAGTGACAGAAGCTTAAACCCTAGTTTATGCGTTGCTTCGTAAGGGGCTGATTTGGATCCATATGTTTCATGCTATGGTTAGGTTTACCTTAATACTTTTGTTGTAGTTGCGGATGCTTGCAATAGAGGTTAATCATAAGTGGGATGCTTGTTCAAGTAAGAACATCACCCAAGCACCGGTCCACCCACATATCAAATTATCAAAGTACCGAACGCGAATCATATGAACGTGATGAAAACTAGCTTGACGATAATTCCCATGTGTCCTCGGCAGCGCTTTTCTCTATATAAGAGTTTGTCCAGGCTTGTCCTTTGCTACAAAAAGGATTGGGCCACCTTGATGCACTTTATTTACTTTTGTTACTTGTTGCTCGTTACAAATTATCATATCACAAAACTATTTGTTACCACTTATTTCAGTACTTGCAGAGAATACCGTGCTGAAAACCGCTTATCATTTCCTTCTGCTCCTCGTTGGGTTCGACACTCTTACTTATCGAAAGGACTACGATAGATCCCCTATACTTGTGGGTCATCACATGTGAACGTCGACTACATGATACTTCACCATATTTTGGCCTAAGGGAATGCATTGTGGAGTGGCAATTAGATGATGGGTTGCGAGAGTGACAGAAGCTTAAACCCCAGTTTATGCGCTATTCCGTAAGGGACCGATTGGATCCAAAAGTTAATGCTATGGTTAGAATTATTTGATAATACTTTTCTCGCAGTTGCGGATGCTTGCGGGAGGGTTAATCATAAGTAGGAGGTTTGTTCAAGTAAGAAGAGGAGGGGAGCAAGTGCTTCAACGACGCGTCGATGCCGGAACTAAGTACTGAAGGAAATATACCCTAGAGGCAATAATAAAGTTATTATTTATTTCCTTATATCATGATAAATGTTTATTATTCATGCTAGAATTGTATTAACTGGAAACATGATACATGTGTGAATACATAGACAAACAAAGTGTCACTAGTATGCCTCTACTTGACTAGCTCATTGATCAAAGATGGTTATGTTTCCTAGCCATAGACATGAGTTGTCATTTGATTAACGGGATCACATCATTAGGAGAATGATTTGATTGACTTGACCCATTCTGTTAGCTTAGCACTTGATCGTTTAGTATGTTGCTATTGCTTTCTTCATGACTTATACATGTTCCTATGACTATGAGATTATGCAACTCCCGTTTAGCGGAGGAACTTTGTGTGCTACCAAACGTCACAACGTAACTGGGTGATTATAAAGGTGCTCTACAGGTGTCTCCGAAGGTACTTGTTGAGTTGGCGTATTTCGAGAATAGGATTTGTCACTCCGATTGTCGGAGAGGTATCTCTGGGCCCACTCGGTAATACACATCACTATAAGCCTTGCAAGCATTGTAACTAATGAGTTAGTTGCGGGATGATGTATTACAGAATGAGTAAAGAGACTTGCCGGTAACGAGATTGAACTAGGTATTAAGATACCGACGATCAAACCTCGGGCAAGTAACATACCGATGACAAAGGGAACAACGCGTGTTGTTATGCGGTTTGACCGATAAAGATCTTCGTAGAATATGTGGGAGCCAATATGAGCATCCAGGTTCCGCTATTGGTTATTGACCGGAGACGTGTCTCGGTCATGTCTACATAGTTCTCGAACCCGTAGGGTCCGCACGCTTAAAGTTCGGCGACGATCGGTATTATGAGTTTTTGTGTTTTGATGTACCGAAGGTAGTTCGGAGTCCCGAATATGATCACGGACATGACGAGGAGTCTCGAAATGGTCGATACGTAAAGATCGATATATTGGACGACTATATTCGGACACCGGAAGTGTTCCGGGTGATTTCGAAGAAAACCAGAGTGCCGGAGGGGTTACCGGAACCCCCCGGGGAAGTATTGGGCCTTAGGGCCTGCGGGGAGAGATAGGGCAGCTGCCCAGGAGGTGGCGCGCCCCCTCCCATGAGGAATCTGAAATGGACTAGGGGAGGGGGGAGCGGCCCCTCTTTCCCTCTCCCTCTCCCTCTCTTTCCTTCCCCCTTCCCTCTTCCTTGTTGGACTAGGAAAGGGGAGTCCTACTCCTACTAGGAGGAGGACTCCCCCCTCCTTGGCGCGCCCCAAGGGCCGGACGGCCTCCCCCCTTGCTCCTTTATATACGGGGCAGGGGGCACCTCTAGACACACAAGTTGATCTATTGATCTCTCCCAGCCGTGTGCGGTGCCCCCCTGCACCATATTCCACCTTGGTCATATCGTAGCGGTGCTTAGGCGAAGCCCTGCGTCGGTAGCAACATCATCACCGTCATCACGCCCTCGTGCTGACGGAACTCTCCCGTGAAGCTCTGCTGGGACGGAGTTCTCGGGACGTCATCGAGCTGAACGTGTGCTGAACTCGGAGGTGCCGTACGTTCGGTACTTGGATCGGTCGGATCGTGAAGACGTACGACTACATCAAACGCTTTGTGCTAATGCTTCCGCTTTCGGTCTACGAGGGGATGTGGACAAACTCTCCCCTCTCGTTGCTATGCATCACCATGATCCTGTGTGTGCGTATAATTTTTTTTGAAATTACTACGTTCCCCAACAGCGGCATCCGAGCCAGGTTTTATGCGTAGATGTTATATGCATGAGTAGAACACAAGTGAGTTGTCGGCGATACAAGTCATACTGCTTACCAGCATGCCATACTTTGGTTCGACGGTATTGTTGGATGAAGCGGCCCGGACCGACATTACGCGTACGCTTACGCGAGACTGGTTCTACCAACGTGCTTTGCACACAGGTGGCTGGTGGGTGTCAGTTTCTCCAACTTTAGTTGAACCAAGTGTGGCTACGCCCAGTCCTTGAGAAGGTTAAAACATCACTAACTTGACGAACTATCATTGTGGTTTTGATGCGTAGGTAAGAGCGGTTCTTGCTCAGCCCGTAGCAGCCACGTAAAACTTGCAACAACAAAGTAGAGGATGTCTAACTTGTTTTTGCAGGGCATGTTGTGATGTGATATGGTCAAGACATGATGCTATATTTTATTGTATGAGATGATCATGTTTTGTAACCGATTTATCGGCAACTGGCAGGAGCCATATGGTTGTCGCTTTATTGTATGCAATGCAATCGCCCTCTAATGCTTTACTTTATCACTAAGCGGCAGCGATAGTTGTAGAAGCAATAGTTGGCGAGACGACAACGATGCTACGATGGAGATCAAGATGTCGCGCCGGTGATGATGGTGATCATGACGGTGCTTCGGAGATGGAGATCACAAGCACAAGATGATGATGGCCATATCATATCACTTATATTGATTGCATGTGATGTTTATCTTTTATGCATCTTATCTTGCTTTGATTGACGGTAGCATTATAAGATGATCCCTTACTAAATTATAAAAGTATAAGTGTTCTCCCTGAGTATGCACCGTTGCGAAAGTTCTTCGTGCTGAGACACCACGTGATGATCGGGTGTGATAGGCTCTACGTTCAAATACAACGGGTGCAAAACAGTTGCACACGCGGAATACTCAGGTTAAACTTGACGAGCCTAGCATATGCAGATATGGCCTCGGAACACTGAGACCGAAAGGTTGAGCATGAATCATATAGAAGATATGATCGACATAGTGATGTTCACCATTGAAAACTACTCCATCTCACGTGATGATCGGACATGGTTTAGTTGATATGGATCACGTGATCACTTAGATGATTAGAGTGATGTCTATCTAAGTGGGAGTTCTTTAATAATTTGATTAACTGAACTTTAATTTATCATGAACTTAGTACCTGATAGTATTTTGCATGTCTATGTTGTTGTAGATAGATGGCCCGTGCTGTTGTTCCGTTGAATTTTAATGCGTTCCTTGAGAAAGCAAAGTTGAAAGATGATGGTAGCAATTACACGGACTGGGTCCGTAACTTGAGGATTATCCTCATTGCTGCACAGAAGATACGTCCTGGAAGCACCGCTAGGTGCCAAACCTGCTGCAGGAGTTGAACCAGATATTATGAACGTCTGGCAAAGCAAAGCTGATGACTACTCGATAGTTCAGTGTGCCATGCTTTACGGCTTAGAACCGGGACTTCAACGACGTTTTGAACGTCATGGAGCAATGATATGTTCCAGGAGTTGAAGTTAATATTTCAAGCAAATGCCCGGATTGAGAGATATGAAGTCTCCAATAATTTCTACAGCTGCAAGATGGAGGAGAATAGTTCTATCAGTGAACATATACTCAAAATGTCTGGGTATAATAATCACTTGATTCAACTGGGAGTTAATCTTCCGAATGATAGTGTTATTGACAGAATTCTTCAATCACTGCCACCAAGCTACAAGAGCTTTGTGATGAACTATAATATGCAAGGGATGGATAAGACGATTCTCGAGCTCTTCGCGATGCTAAAGGCTGCGGAGGTAGAAATCAAGAAGGAGCATCAAGTGTTGATGGTCAACAAGACCACCAGTTTCAAGAAAAAGGGCAAAGGGAAGAAGAAGGGGAACTTCAAGAAGAATGGCAAACAAGTTGCTGTTCAGGAGAAGAAACCCAAGTCTGGACCAAAGCCTGAGACTGAGTGCTTCTACTGCAAGCAAACTGGTCACTGGAAGCGGAACTGCCCCAAGTATTTGGCGGATAAGAAGGATGGCAAGGAGAATAAAGGTATATGTGATATACATGTTATTGATGTGTACCTTACTAATGCTCGCAGTAGCACCTGGGTATTTGATATTGGTTCTGTTGCTAATATTTGTAACTCAAAACAGGGGCTACGGATTAAGCGAAGATTGGCTAAGGACGAGGTGACGATGCGCGTGGGAAATGGTTCCAAAGTCGATGTGATCGCGGTCGGCACGCTACCTCTACATCTACTTTAGGGATTAGTTTTAGACCTAAATAATTGTTATTTGGTGCCAGCGTTGAGCATGAACATTATATCTGGATCTTGTTTGATGCGAGACGATTATTCATTTAAATCAGAGAATAATGGTTGTTCTATTTATATGAGTAATATCTTTTATGGTCATGCACCCTTGAGGAGTGGTCTATTTATATTAAATCTTGATAGTAGTGATACACATATTCATAATATTGAAGCCAAAAGATGCAGAGTTGATAATGATAGTGCAACTTATTTGTGGCACTGCCGTTTAGGTCATATTGGTGTAAAGCGCATGAAGAAACTCCATTCCGATGGACTTTTGGAATCACTTGATTATGAATCACTTGGTACTTGCGAACCATGCCTCATGGGCATGATGACTAAAACGCCATTCTCCGGGACTATGGAGCGAGCAACAGATTTGTTGGAAATCATACATACTGATGTATGTGGTCCAATGAATGTTGAGGCTCACGGCGGGTATCGGTATTTTCTCACCTTCACAGATGATTTGAGCAGATATGGGTATATCAACTTAATGAAACATAAGTCTGAAACATTTGAAAAGTTCAAAGAATTTCAGAGTGAAGTAGAAAATCATCGTAACAAGAAAATAAAGTTTCTACGATCTGATCATGGAGGAGAATATTTGAGTTACGAGTTTGGTCTTCATTTGAAACAATGCGGAATAGTTTCGCAACTCACGCCACCCGGAACACCACAACGTAATGGTGTGTCCGAACGTCGTAATCGTACTTTACTAGATATGGTGCGATCTATGATGTCTCTTACTGATTTACCGCTATCATTTTGGGGTTATGCTTTAGAGACGGCTGCATTCATGTTAAATAGGGCACCATCTAAACGATGCCTTATGAACTATGGTTTGGCAAGAAACCAAAGTTGTAGTTTCTTAAAGTTTGGGGCTGCGATGCTTATGTGAAAAAGCTTCAACCTGATAAGCTCGAACCCAAATCGGAGAAATGTGTCTTCATAGGATACCCAAAGGAGACTGTTGGGTACACCTTCTATCACATATCCGAAGGCAAGACTTTTGTTGCTAAATTTGGATCCTTTCTAGAGAAGGAGTTTCTCTCGAAAGAAGTGAGTGAGAGGAAAGTAGAACTTGATGAGGTAACTGTACCTGCTCGCTTATTGGAAAGTAGTTCATCATAGAAACCGGTTCCTGTGACACCTATACCAATTAGTGAGGAAGTTAATGATGATGATCATGAAACTTCAGATCAAGTTAGTACTGAACCTCGTAGGTCAACCAGAGTAAGATCCGCACCAGAGTGGTACGGTAATCCTGTTCTGGAGGTCATGTTACTAGACCATGACGAACCTACGAACTATGAGGAATCGATGATGAGCCCAGATTCCGCAAAATGGCTTGAGGCCATGAAATCTGAGATGGGATCCATGTATGAGAACAAAGTATGGACTTTGGTTGACTTGCAGGATGATCGGCAAGCCATCGGCAATCGTATGGATACGTTTGACACTGATCCAGACGATTCTAAATCGCAAACCGGATACGTATTTATATTGAACGATGGAGCTGTCAGTTGGAGCAGTTCTAAACAAAGCATCGTGGCGGGATCTACGTGTGAAGCGGAGTACATTGTTGCTTCGGAAGCAGGGAATGAAGGAGTTTGGATGAAGGAGTTCATATCCGATCTAGGTGTCATACCTAGTGCATCGGGTCCAATGAAAATCTTTTGTGACAATACTGGTGCAATTGCCTTGGCAAAGGAATCCAGATTTCACAAGAGAACCAAGCACATCAAGAGACGCTTCAACTCCATCCGAGATCAAGTCCAAGTGGGAGACATAGAGATTTGCAAGATACATACGGATCTGAATGTTGCAGACCCGTTGACTAAGCCTCTTCCACGAGGAAAATATGATCAGCACCAAGGCTCCATGGGTGTTAGAATCATTACTGTGTAATCTAGATTATTTACTCTAGTGCAAGTGGGAGACTGAAGGAAATATGCCCTAGAGGCAATAATAAAGTTATTATTTATTTCCTTATATCATGATAAATGTTTATTATTCATGCTAGAATTGTATTAACCGGAAACATGATACATGTGTGAATACATAGACAAACAGAGTGTCACTAGTATGCCTCTACTTGACTAGCTCGTTAATCAAAGATGGTTATGTTTCCTAGCCATAGACATGAGTTGTGATTTGATTAACGGGATCACATCATTAGGAGAATGATGTGATTGACTTGACCCATTCCGTTAGCTCAGCACTTGATCATTTAGTATATTGCTATTGCTTTCTTCATGACTTATACATGTTCCTATGACTATGAGATTATGCAACTCCTATTTACCGGAGGAACACTTTGTGTGCTACCAAACCTCACAACGTAACTGGGTGATTATAAAGGTGCTCTACAGGTGTCTCCAAAGGTACTTGTTGAGTTGGCGTATTTCGAGATTAGGATTTGTCACTCCGATTGTCGGAGAGGTATCTTTGGGCCCACTCGGTAATACACATCACTATAAGCCTTGCAAGCATTGTAACTAATGAGTTAGTTGCGGGATGATTTATTGCGGAACGAGTAAAGAGACTTGCCGATAACGAGATTGAACTAGGTATTAAGATACCGACGATCGAACCTCGGACAAGTAACATACCGATGACAAAGGGAACAACGTATGTTGTTATGCGGTTTGACCGATAAAGATCTTCGTAGAATATGTGGGAGCCAATATGAGCATCCAGGTTCCACTATTGGTTATTGACCAGAGACGTGTCTCGGTCATGTCTACATAGTTCTCGAACCCGTAGGGTCCGCACGCTTAAAGTTCGGTGACGATCGGTATTATGAGTTTTTGTGTTTTGATGTAACGAAGGTAGTTCAGAGTCCTGGATATGATCACGGACATGACGATGAGTCTCAAAATGGCCGAGACGTAAAGATCGATATATTGGACGACTATATTCGGACACCGGAAGTGTTCCGGGTGATTTCAGAGAAAACCGGAGTGTCGGAGGGGTTACCGGAACCCCCTGGGGAAAGTATTGGGCCTTAGTGGGCCTGAGGGGAGAGAGAGGGCAGCAGCCCAGGAGGTGGCGCGTCCCCTCCCATGAGGAGTCCGAATTGGACTAGGGGAGGGGGCGCGGCCCCTCTTTCCCTCTCCCTCTCCCTCTCTTTCCTTCCCCCTTCCCTTTTCCTAGTTGGACTAGGAAAGGGGAGTCCTACTCCTACTAGGAGGAGGACTCCTCCCTCCTTGGCGCGCCCCAAGGGCCGGACGGCCTCCCCCCTTGCTCCTTTATATACGGGGGCAGGGGGGCACCTCTAGACACACAAGTTGATCTATTGATCTCTCCCAGCCGTGTGCGGTGCCCCCTCCACCATATTCCACCTCGGTCATATCGTAGCGGTGCTTAGGCGAAGCCCTGCGTCGGTAGCAACATCATCACCGTCATCACGCCATCGTGCTGATGGAACTCTCCCATGAAGCTCTGCTGGATCGGAGTTCGCGGGACGTCATCGAGCTGGACGTGTGCTGAACTCGGAGGTGCCGTACGTTCGGTACTTGGATCAATCGGATCGTGAAGACGTACGACTACATCAACCGCGTTGTGCTAACGCTTCCGCTTTCGGTCTACGAGGGTACGTGGACACACTCTCCCCTCTCGTTGCTATGCATCAACATGATCCTGCGTGTGCGTAGGATTTTTTTTGAAATTACTACGTTCCCCAACAAGTACAAGATAGAATGGGGAGAAGGTCCAGGAGCGGGGGAGAGAGAGGCGACGTAGCAGCCTTCCCGAACCCTAGCGCTCAGCTGGACGGGTTGGTACATAATACGGAAGGGAAGGAAGATGATGTGGGTACAGAGAGGTCAGATCGCTGGATTTAGCTGTACTTCAAGGACTGTTTTGCAAATGTGCCAGTAAGTCAGTCACCGCCCAAATCCTACCCCTCTCTTTTGAATCAAACGACCCACGTATAGGTCGTGCATCTGGTGCACCAGTTTGGTCGTTTCACCAGATACATTCTCTGTGGGACTCCGTGAATCCCGCGAGTTTGGGCCTCCCACATCCGGCTTGAGGACTTCGACTCACCAAGCCCGGCTGCATATGCTATCTATCTAATTATTTGACAACATATATTAGTCTCTACAAAAACTTTTACTCTGACTTGTACTTTTTTTATACATAGGTCAGCTGATTTGTGGCCAGCGTGATGTATGCGTAGTTGATGATGTTTGATCAGGATTGAACACATGGGTGTGCTTCACTTCGACCTTTAAGCTTGCATAATATTCTCCTAACTTAAAATTTTCTTTTCTAGTTCAGGGAAAAATTGGATTCTTGCAAAATAAAACCCTTAGCTATTTATCTTGACTCACCTCGCATGAATACTCCCTTTTCATTTCTTTTCAACTTGCGAATATATTCAAAGTACTCACATGTACATGTCATATGCAGACGACAACACTTAAATGAGAGGTGCGAATAGGACCACGAAGCTACACTTAGTTAGCCTTGTGGCGATTGATGGGCTCAAGACACTATCAGTACCCCGTGACCCCCTTCATCCACACATCGTAGACTAGCTCTGGCGACACGGGGGTAGAAACCCTAGCGCCGCCACAGTCCCCGCCCCTCCCCCACCTGTCTCGCCGCCGCCAGAGGGCGCTCGCCGGCGAAGCCCGGGCCGGCCCCGAGGAAGGCGGCGGCGGGGCGTTATCCCTGGCCAGTCTGGCGCGTCGAGAGGGGAGATCCGCCGGAGCCCTTTGGAGCCTGGGATCTGTGCGCCTGGCTGCGTGCTCGTCCGACGCCTGGTGCGCGCGCCCTTGGCTGCGCGTCGATGGGGGTGGGCGCGGCCACGGCTGCGGGGATGCCCCGGTATGGTGGCGGCAGGGACCGCTCCCTTTCGGTGGTGTCCGGATCTGAGGCGGCGGCCTCGCTGGTGCGGACGGCGCTTCCCCGGTGGCGGGAAGTGTTCGTCGGTGAGGTAGGCTGGTTCCCCTCGGCTGCGCGGGCAGCGAGGTCCCGGTGGGCGCAGGTCTTGGCGCATGGAGGCCCCGGGCTCCCCGCGTCAGATCGGAGGCGATCCTGATCCGCTCGTGATGCATGACCTCCGGCCGGCCTGGATCTCCGGCGTACTCGCGCCTGCGGATGTGGTAGCTGGCTCGGAGGTGGCGGCAGGGTGCTTGGCCGGGGGAAACCCTTGGCCGCCGGTGGTGGTCACGGCGTCGATGGCGTTCCGGATGCCATTCCCTCCTTGGTGGCGGCGCCGAGGCTAAACATCCCCTGCCTCCCCCCTTCCCCTGCGCCCGGGTGAAAACCCTAGCCCCGGTGGCTAAGCGGCGGCGGCGCCACAGTGCCGTCACCTTCTTGAAGGCGCCGACTTGGGCATGGGGATGTTGGGTGTGTATTGCGAGCTTGTCTGGTTCCTGGTGGCGGCCCTTCCGGCCGTGTCTCCGATGGGTACCTCGCCCTTCCTCACCCTGTACATGCCGTGGTGGAGCGGTACTTCATCTCACTCATTCATGGCGGCGAGGATCGGCGGCATGGTGCTGTGGAGGCTCGCCGCCCGATACGCGGAGATGGACTCGCGCAGCAGGAGGTTGCTGTCTGGCGTCATGATGACGTCGATGGCAGAGTGGCCACACAAGGTAGAAGTCTCAATATGATCTGAAGATGGACCTGCGGAAGATGGTGGCGACGACACACGAGTGCGTCTGACCGGATTGTGCCCCAGACCCGGTATGTGGCTCGGCTGGGGCTTCCGAATATGTTTCGATTTCCGGCTTTTTGATGTTAGGCTTAAGTGAGTGGTTTGGGTAGTGGCCCAGCTAGCACCCCTTCATCATTTTGGATAGGAGTAGTGGCATGTGTTGCCAAGATGGTGGATTCAGGCTTATTGTTGTAATACTTTGTAAGGTCCTCGAGAATAATCAATAAAGTGGCCGTATGCATCTCCCAGATGCAGAGGCCGGGGGTCATCCTCCTTTTCTAAAAAAACACATCGTCGACATCAACAAGATAAACAACAAAAAGAACAGCGCTCAAGAAAAATAGAGGCTGCCTACGGAGTTGGGATGCATGCTCACTTCTGAATGCCTACCCTCCATCCTGAACCAGTAGAGGACCGACATTAATGGCGCGATGATTCCACCATCGGGGTGAGCATAGGGGAGTATGGAGAGAAATTAGGAGAGGGAGCGCAATTTCCAAATCGAACATACGAACCCCTGAGATGAATTCGAGTGGTGAGTGGGAGCAGTTTGTCATTGAATCGAAGTCAATACAAGGAGGCGGGCGTGCACATGACTCAATCTATGTCCAGTGACCATTTGAAACACTGAGCCTACCCGTCATCCGCGTTACAGGTTGGTCACTTTGTCTACAAATTACGAACATAAGCCTACACCCCATAAACCTCAACGTGGCCTGCACACCTCGCATGCATTGAACGGAAAATAGCGGCCACTAGATAGGCATCAGACGCTTCTGAAGACTCCCATATCTATTACAAAAAACTGTAACGTTCGTCATTTACAAAAATTGCTTAAAAATGTTCAGAAATATAAAAAAGTGTTCATATTTTTTCATAAAATGCCCACAAACATATTAGAAAATATTCTCAATTTTTCTAAAATGCCATGTATTTTTCTAAGAAATATATTTTTTAAGAAATAAATAAATCTCGTGTTTTCCTGGAAAACCAAAATAAAAAACCCACTGAAAACTAATAAAACAGAAAAAAACCTCAAAAAAAGGAAAAATAAACTCACTGAAAACAACTCGCTACCGAGCCTTACACTACATGGGCCGGCCGCCCCGAGCGTTCGAGAATCTGTCAGCGACCGATCTGTCAAAAAGATCTGTCTCGCTCCTTCGGTTCTTCCCCTCGCTCAATCTGTCTCCCTCGGGCCGCCGCCTCGCTAGGGTTCGGCTCCACCGTCGCCGCCGCCGCGCACCGCGACCGCCTGCCGTCACCGCGCACCGCGACCGCCTGCCGCCGAGCGCCTCGACCGCCTGCCGCCGCGCACCTCGACCGCCTGCCGCCGCCGCCACCACCGCCATCCCGGCGCTTCCCACCTTCGTCCTTTTCCACGATGCTCCGTCTCCGGCCGTCTGCCCTGACTCCCAGGCAGCCATAGTCCGAGCTCATCTACCCTGATTCCCTGACATCGACCCCCGAGCTTCTTTCCCGTCAATTCCCGGGCCTAGGCCATTCTCCGCCTTCCACGATCCATATCTTCATCGGCGCCCTTTCACTCTTCCGTCATGGCAATGCAAGACCATCCTTCTCCGTGTGGTCGCCACCCCCAAATCCTGCTGGATAGAAAATGTTTAGTGGGCCAGTTGAAAAATTCCACTACCGCGAGAACCAAGAATAGCAAAGGGCATCACTTGGAGCTTTCTTTTAAAGCAGTTGACCCTCCAGCTATCTCGTTGTGCCTCGTCAGCTGCGTTGATCAGACAGGGGAGCTCTTGCCAGTAGATCCTCGTATACTTGGTGAGGCTGGAGGGTCTGTACTGCTGGCTTTCACTTTCTTCGGGAGTGTCCACCATTTACCATTCACCGACTATTTCGTTTACAAAGCAGGGCCAAATTTTCCCTGTCTTCATCTTATTCCAAGGCCATATCCATCTTCTTCTGAGGCAAATTTGGTTGCTATCCTGCCTGTTAATGATAACAGTGAAGACTTTGCTGTCGTTTTTCCTCATGTTGAATATTTCGGGCTCGAGTCTCGCAAACATTACACACTCCACATTTATCGATCTGATGCAAATGATTGGCACACTCAGGTGGCTCATATCGCCGAGGATAATGAAACAAGGATAGCTAAGCGTAAGCTATTGCTTCATGATGCCATGAGCGTGGCATATGCAGAAAATGGTATCATAGGTTGGATTGATCTTTGGTGGGGAATTCTCTTATGCAATGTCTTGGATAAAAAGCCTATCATCCGTTTTGTTCCATTGCCAGTACCTGAACCATGTGATGCTTCTGAATTCCATTTGACGTTTGAGAATCTAACCCCAAGACCACACCGTCATGTGACGATATTCAATGATTTGATCAAGTTTGTTGAGTTAGATTTTCATGTGCAAGATCCTTTCTGCAACATGAAGCGAGGAAAAGATATGGTTGGATGGCTAGGACCTGGAGTAGATCGATTTATTCAGATATTTGTCATGATGGTCTGACGTTTGATACATCTGAGTTATCTTTTAGTGATTCAAGTTTGCCGAATCTTTTACCTGAGATGTTTGATGACAAAAACAGTTTGACATGGGGGAATTTGACCAGTGCTGGGCCTACATTAAGCTTGCACGATGACAATGTTATTTACATTATGGCGAAGGAGAGCATGTGCCACCGGACAGCATATGTACTTGCTGTGAATGGTAAAAGTTTGAAGCTCGAGTCTGGTGCGCCTTGCTCTGCTGAAAACATGTTGTGGTTTGAACCAACCTATGATCCGTGTGTTCTTTTTAGGTCTTTTGGCACAACTTCAGGTACTTATGGAGCTAACAAAATTTTGTATTAACCAGAGAAAAAAAATGTTTTTTTGTTGTTGAAAACATTAATTACTGCTATACATTATGCTTTGCATTTTTTTTGCAGAGTCGGTTAAAGAATTTGAAACCAAAGGGACAATATCTGAAACCAAGGAAGGGCTGGCTCTCTCAGTGGTGTCGAAGCGTCTTCGCGCGCTACGGAAGAAGCAGGATCGCATTGCGCAGATGGAGGAGTCGGTCGCCGCCGGCAAGGTGCTTAACCAGGACCAGAAGGAGGTGATGCATTCAAAGCCCACCATCGCCGCGCTCATTGACGAGCTCGAGCGCCTCCGCGTGCCACTCTCCACTGCCCTCACCAAGGAGCTCTCCACCGTCCCTGCACCTGCTGCCGGTTCCTCATCCTTTGGCTCCGATTTGTCCATCCAAGACCTCCTCGCGCTTGTCTACTTTGGCTCCCTTTTTTATGTCAAGTCACCAGACGAGTTCATCACCACCATGGTTGCACGCAAGCACGAGCGGAGCAGCTGCATCACCTACGGCTATGTATGGGATGATACCGTGGACCTGCTTACGGAGAACGACCTTGATGCAGTGTCTGCTGTGGCGGCCCTTGCCACGGCTCGCCCTGCTTCTGCGGTTGGCGTCTCCCACCATGACGCACTCCAGGCCTGTGCCCATCATGCCCGCCTATGGCTCACCCGTGCTGATGTGCCGATCCACCCTGGCTCCTCTATTACATGTGAGGGTTGATATAGGTCTGTAATTTGGTTTGTTTTGAGCTCATTGCTGATTGAAATCTGCGGCTTTTCGCTGTAGATGCTGCGGTGAGGTCCAAGTTAGACAGGATCATGGCATCGGACTACTACATGGCGCACCATGGATCTGAAAGTGTGCAGGCACTGATGAGCATGACTGTCTCACCAGAGGCACCATCACTTAAGGAGAACATAGCTGCTGAAGGTCACAAGGTAAAATAGCAAATTGCACTCTTTTGTAATTTAATATATGCTTAGCATGGCGAAGTGATCATTGCCCTGAAACTTTGTTTTGATCTTTGTTGATGATTGCTCCTAGTATTATTATTATCATCATTGTTGTTGTTGCTGCTGCTTTTTGTGCTGGTTCAGTAGTAATGATCAATGTGGATTATAACTTTAACAAAAAAACTGTAACGTCACTCCATTTGGGGTGTAGATTATGCTGTTTCATATGGATGTTGTGGGCTGTTGCTTAGATATAACAGATGGTGCCTGTGCATTTGTGTTCTGAAAAAAAACCCGCTGAAATACTAACTTAACAACTAGTATGATCGTTGTATAATATTATGTGTAGTGCTACCACTATCTAGGTACAGGATGGTCTCTATTCTGATGGGTCTTCGCAGTTTGCAACATAGTAGTTGAGTTTTTGTTGTATTAAAGATTATAAATATCATGTGCTAGAATTCACCATTGCAATCATGCAATAACATGATTTTTTATTGTACATTTGTTCCTTTTTTACTTTGTTGGCCATTACTTAAAATGCTGGTTGAAAAGAACAGCAATCCTAATCCCTGATATAAACATTCTGAAAAGGGGACACATGCAAATGCTCTTGTATTTTTATTACGTTTGTGAATTTAACGGAAAAAGCTAGCATTTCTGCAGCATGAGTGGAGAAACCAAGTTTAGTGCTCTGACAATATTTGTACCCATTGAGTAAAGCAAGTTTCGACGCGGCCTCTCTGCATTGCAGTGTGCAGGGGTAAGGCTTGCATTATATAATCCTTCCCCAGACCCCACCTGGCGTGGGAACTTCTAGCACTGGGTCTCCTTTTTTTGTATAAGTTAATTTTTGTGCTTCTAAAGATTTCACTTTAGAGCCCCCAGATTTGTTTCTTTTTCCAAGGTGCAAAAAGAGTTTGTTTTTCCACAACCTACAGGAATCTGAATGGTTCAAACATTTGCATGTATAATTTTACCTGAATTTTAAACACTCGGAATTATTTATTAGCTTGCTATCCATGTGCTAGAGCCATGAGTTGGTCGCGAGATCTTATGGGTTTCACCTCTAGCCTACCCCAACTTGTTTGGGACTAAAGGCTTTGTTGTTGTTGTTGTTGTTGTTGTTGTTGTAGAATTATTTATTTACTGTCCATTGAAGGAACACATGCTCCTGGGACCTGGGTGCCATTTTACTCCTAGCTGTCATTTTTTACTTGTTGCTTGTCTACTTTATGATTACGAGTTTAGGACTTATGACCAACATTACTTTGATAACACAACTTAATAGTTTTATATTCTTTGGGTCTGGTAATATATGTTCTTTAGCATCCTAGCTGTGTACTTGGATACTATTGCAAGAAACCTACAATGGTCATTAGTCTACAAAGCTTATATTGATCTTGTTGGTATGTTTACTTGCTGACAGGAGGAGGAGGAAGACTCCTCGCATGCCACAGAAATCTACAATGGTCATCAGTCTAATGCAGCCGATGTGCAAAATATGGTAAAGACTGGATGACCTGTGGAGTGTTTTTCTGTGTATGTAATATATTTCTGGCTTATACTAACATGCCAGCTTCAGGAAGGTAAATCCCCGGTGAACCCTCATGAGGAATATCCCTTGGCTGAGGCAGAGCAGGAGAAGTTTGATGTGGAAGAACAAGATCAGAGGTATGCCGAGCCAAAAGAGCGACAGTTTCAGCGCCCTCGGCGATCTTTTCAGAACCAGCGAGGTGGTGATCGTGGCAGGAGGGGGGCTTACCCTAATGGCCATGGCAGGCATGGAGGCGGCCGTGGCATGGGCAGCGCATACCAGAATGGGCGTGGAGGAGGTGGTGGTGGTGGATACCAAGGAGGCGGTGGTGAGTACCAGAATGGCTGGGGTGGTGGTGGCGGATACCAGGGCGGGTACCAGAATGGCCGGGGTGGTGGTGGTGGATACCAGGGCGGGTACCAGAATGGCAGTGGTGCTGGTGGTGCACACCAGGGCGGTTACCTGAATGGCAGGGGTGGTGGCGGACACCAGGGCGAGTACCAGAATGGCCGGGGTGGTGGTGGTGGTGGTGGTGGCGGAGGCGGGGGCGGGGGCGGGTACTACAACAACAACGATGATGGGTACTACCAGCCTAGTAACTTCAACAACAGGGGCAGGGGCGCAGGGAGGTGGCCACACAAACACCGAGAGGGTTGAGGCAAGGGCATATCTGGAAGTCTGGGAGCCATTTTGTTATTATATATAACTAACTAACTTAACCTGTCGGTATTTGCAATCCAATCCGTCCCCATCTGTGAGTTTTTTTGTCGCTGTAATGAGTGCATATGGTTGGTTGGTAAATGTGGAATCTCGTTGAAAGTAGCTTCAGGTCACATATGTTCATATCGATGTGTTGCTTCTTTTTCCGGATGTGTGGGTCGTCATATATTTCTTGTTGGTTTTATTATTTTTGTTGGATGTCTTTCTACGTCGTTCCTGATTGTGTTTGTGTTTCCTTTGTTTGTTTGTTTGTTCTTGTCGGTATCGTCCCTTTTCTTGAAAATAATAATAATGTTTGTTTTGGTGATTTCTGCTGTCTTTTACAATCCTGACAAGTTGTTTTATGCAAGGTGCTAGGCGTCACCGTAGCCGATTATGCATCCCCCGGTGCCAAAATACTGCAATAGGCGAGGCCGAGGCATTTTTTTTTACTGGAACCGGCTTTGATTTGTTGCTGCGACCCGGCGACAGCGAGCCATGCTTTTTTATTCTGGCCGTGGTGCGTGGTGGCCGGCCGAAAATTGGGTCGGTTGACCGACGTCTAGCCATTGGCTTTTCCTTCATTGTAAGCTCCGAAGCGGAAACGTCCCCTCATCTCGAATCTTGCTTTTTTAGAACACAATATAGACGCAAGTGCTCATCCTATTAACGCACACACGCACATCCTACCGAGCATCTTTGAGAGGCTGAGCCGGCATATCATCTTGAGATTTTACGAAGTCACCGTAGGATAAATGCGAGCACCAGGACTTGAACCCTGGTGGGCTGGGGATACCACTGTCCACTTAACCATCCAACTACAAGTTGGTTCGCATCTCGAATCTTGTTAGAGCAATTGCTCCTTGTTGTATGCATAGGAGTAGCGGAAATTCAACATGGGTCATACTACCATATGGTATCATTATCCAAGCCGTTGGTCCACATAGGGATCAGTGAACACAGGCGTATTGCATAATGCATTTCTTTTTCATTGCATCAATATTCAATTGGGCCAGTGCTTCTTGCCAGTTGTCCATTAATGTTGTGGCTCACAATGGTGTTCTAACGGCGCTACTTTCTACTTTTTCTGGACCGGAGCCTGTGGCACATGGTCTGCTCCATACTAAGGCCAACTCCAACGCACGACCCCAAATAGACGTTCGTTTTGTCCGGATTTCGTCCGTTTGAGGGTGACAATGGGGCCGTATCCACCCGGATTTGAGTTTGCGTCGGCCGGGCGCCCAATGCGCGGCCGCATCTTCGACGCATCCTGTCCCCGTGCATGCAAACATGAGAAACTAAGGATTTAAGCCGCGGCCACGATTCGCACTAGTTCACGCCGGCCGGCAACACAGCGGCGACCTATAGTCTCATGCCGGCAACACAACCAACGGCCGACACAGGAGCCAGCCTTCAAAAAGGACATGTTTCACGCCGGCAACAAAGCCAGCGGCCGGCACACCAACTAGCCTTCAAAATGGACAAGTTTTGTCACCGGCAACAAAGCCAGCGGCCGGCACACCAGCCAGCCTTCAAAAAGGACCGCCAGCGCGGCCAGCGCGGCCGAGGTCTCACCTAGTTCATGCCGTCACGGGCGAACATCTCCTTCTGCCGGTTTGTGAACCAAGCCTTCCTCTCCGGTGACATATTGTTCTTGTCGACGCTCATCAACGCTAGTGCCACCTCCTTGGCTTTTGTGTCGGCATTGGTGGCCTCGGTCTCTAGCTTCTTGAGTTGAGCGGCCTCCTCTATGTCGAGCTTCCTCTTCTTCACGGCCTCCTCCATGTCAAGCTTCTTCGTTTGAAGATCTAGGTATATCTTCATTTGCTCCTCCTTCCCTTTGCTCCTGCTCTCCTCCCGCACTTTTGGCTCATCATGTTCTCCAAATTTCCTTGCAAGGCTATATAAGACGCATCATGCTTCTCGTCGGCCTTTGAGCTTGTCTTGCCCCTCGGCCTCTTGAGCACGTCTCCCTCATCAGCCATGGCCGCCTTCTCTCCTCTCTTCTTCTTAAGAGCATTGTATTGGTCCTTGAACTTGGGGCAATCTTTGATGAGCACCCAACAATGCCCAACATGAGGAGGGCGTGCGCCTTGGAGACGGTGGACTCCTTGTCGTCGAGGTCGGCCTGGTGCTGCAACGCACGCCGCAGGGAACACTTGGCGGCGTACTCGACAGCGGCCTTCTTCTCCACCGCGACAGTTCACCGGTTCCTCCTCTTGGCCGATTCAGCGTCGAGCTTGGCGGCCTCCGCCGACGTGAGCTCTGACCGAAGCTTCTTCACAGATTTCATTTTCTTCGCCATGGGGCGGGCGGCCGGTGGTGGGTCACCGGGATTCGCCTCATCGGCCATGGTGGATGGAGGGAGGGGAAAGGCCGAGGGCGCGAGAGAGTGGAGGGCGAGGCCCAGGAGCGTTTGGAGGAAAGGGAGGGAAAGTGGCCGCTTGTGCCACCGATGGGCGGGCCAAGGGAGGACAAGGGCGCGCGTCCCGCCCGTGCGCGTGCTATCCGTTCGGCCGCAAACTCGTCTCAAACTTGGGCCAGGAATGGGTTGAAAGCGGACAGAAAACGGACGACGACCCGTTTGCGGTCCTGTGTTGGAGGTCCTGCTTTGTCCGTTTACCCCCAAACGGATGCAGACGGGCCATTTGGTGTCGTGCGTTAGAGTTGGCCTAAGCCATCGGCCCAATTTATACAGGTCGTATGCCACCGGGCAATCCTCTAGTCAATCGTGATCCCTTCTAATTCCTATCATTTTGGTTAATTCACTTTATCCCTTTCTGATGGGGATTATTCAAATCCATGTAGTGCGCATCAAACTGGTGCATGCAAGCATACAAGCCCAATACAGCTGAAATATGTCTGCATGTAAATGAAGCATCCTCATTATTTGAACTGAACTACGTTAAGCATCAGTTTATTACAATACCATAGAGTTGAAAGCCAAACAATTTCTTGATCAAAAAAGGGAAACATTCCTGGTAAAAAAAAGGAGAAGCAGGTTTGGTACACAGACAATATATGAGACGGTCCAGGAGATGTCCGTGACCTAAGCAAACTGCAAACTGTTGTTTGCAAGAAAAATTCAAATAGCTAAGCATGGTCATCATTACTGCCGGATGCGCCCCATTCATTAAATAAGAAGGGGGTTTAAAAAGATATCCAGGCACCGGCCAAAGGCCGAAAAGAAAAATACAAGCCGTTACTCTCCCGACATCAGAAGACCCAAATGTTTCGCCCCTGCTAGGACCCATAGCCTCGCCTCGTGCTTGATTGCTTGGAGAGTGCTAAACGTTGGAGCGGAGCGGCCTTGAAAAACCCGTGCGTTCCTCTCATCCCAAATTGCTTTCAAAACGAGCACGAAGATAGAAGGCATCGCTTTCTTGTGTGCATCGTGGGCGGAAGCCGATTCACACCATCAATCATGGATGCTCGTGTGAGTCGCCCAACCAGAAGTATCCAAATCAATGAGTTGAAGCCCAACTCTGACCATCTCCCAAACTCTCAAAGTGTATCTACATTGGAAGAAAATGTGCTCAACCGTCCTTATTCACGCCTACAGAGGGTGCACGGACCACTGTTTGGCCACCCTCGCTTGGCCAAGCGAACGGATGTCCATAACCTGTCTTGGATGGAAAGCCATGCAAGAAATGTGGGGGGGGGGGGGGGGGGGGGGGGGGGGGGGAGACTCTCCAGACAACCTTGTACATGGCAGAATGGGTGATGGTCAAGTAGTGCACGTTATAAGCCAAGGACGCAGAGTAGCTCCCATAGGCCGTGTGTTTCCACAAAATAGTATCCTCCACGCCCGCTTGTAGCTGCACTCCGTGAAGGAGAAACCAAAGCTCTAGAATTGCCAAAAAATACTGCCAGATGCGCTACAATGGCAGTGAAGTACATCCTGAGCTGGGTCGCAGGCATCAGCTCTCAGAATTTGCTCTCTGACACTCGCTCTGACAGAGATGACCATGGGTGTTTGGTGCCGCATAAAATCTTGCGACTTTTTTGACTTTCTCATTTGCTATTTTTTCTGGTACAAGGAAGAAACGGTGGCCGGTAGAGATCCTACCTCGGTGCCATGATCTGGCTCACGCCCGTGCCATCGCACGAGCACCAAGACCGGGTCCTAGCCCTACATGCACGACACGCACAGACGCGGCACATGCCTAACTGAATTTAACTGAAAAATGGAAATTAACTACTGCTACCAACGACTAGATTAAGTTGTCAACGAATCACCCCCTAATCTTGTCATTGCTGATTTATTTCCGAAGAACTCCAGTCATGCCGATCCTCCTCCTCAGCTCTTGAAACGCCAGACGTCCAAGTCCCTTTGTCAAAACATCAACGAGCTGATCACTGGTTCGAATGTAGTCGATGTCGATCTTCCCTCCCTCCATGCACTCCCGAATGAAGTGGAACCTGATTTCAGTGTGCTTGCTCCGGTCATGGAAGACATGATTCTTCGACAGAGAGATCGTTGATTTGTTGTCGACGAGCAGCTTCGACGACACTGTCTCCTTATTCAGCATCTGGCCGAGCAGTCGTGCCAACCAAATCCCTTGACACACAGTAGTGGTGGTTGCAATGTACTCGGCCTCGCATGAAGAGATGGCCACCACTCGTTGCTTCTACGACTACCAGCTTATAGTGTTCTCACCGAGGAAGAAGATGGCGCCCGTCGTGCTCTTTCGATCGACGATGTCCCCGGCGTGATCTGAATCGCTGTACCCTGTTAGCTTCAACTCGCCCTTCCCGCGCTTGAACGCACATCCGTGCTCCAGCGTCCCTGCTATATGTAACACAGCAGGTTCTTCACCGCCGTGTAGTGATCTGCAGCAGGGGCCTCCATGAACCTGCTCAGAGCCTACGGCGAAGCTTATGTCTGGCCTTGTGTGGGTCAGATACCGCAAACCTCTGATGATGCTCTGGTAGTACGTGACATCCACGGCATCCCCGACACTGTCCTTGCTCAGTTTCAATCTTGCCTGTATTGGTGTGCTGACTGGGTTGCAGTCTGACAGCCCAGCTCGCTCCAACAGACACTTGGCATATGCCGTCTGGCAGAGCGTGATCCGATCATGCTCCTGGTGGATTTCGATGCCAAGGTAGAAGTTGAGTTTGCCCAAGTCACTCATGCGGAACAACTTGGTCATTTGCTTCTTGAAGCTTGCGATCTCCTCCGTGTTCACGCCGATGATGACGAGATCATCCACATACACCCCCAACGAGCAGCAGTGAGTTTCCTGTGCCTCATCGGTACACCGCGTGCTCCGACGGACAACGCTTGAAGCCGAGTGTGCTCAGACTGTCGTCCAGCTTCGCGTTCCACGCCCTTGGAGCTTAGCGCAGACCGTACAGGGCCTTGCGAAGGCGCAACACCTTGTCTTCTTCTCCGGTCTTCATGTAACCCGGCGGCTGCTACACATACACCTCCTCGAGAAGGTCACCATTCAAGAATGCGGACTTGATGTCCATGTGGTGTACCTGCCAGTCGTGGTGAGCGATGAGGGTGATCAACACACGCGCCGAGTCCATCCGCACCGCGGGCGCGAACACATCCTCGAAGTCAATCCCTTGCCGCTAGACGTAGGCCCTGGCTACCAACCTCGCCTTGAGTTAGTCACGAGATCTTGTATTACGTAACGAGTAAATAGACTTGTCGGTAACGAGATTGAACTAGGTATGGAGGTACCAATGATCGAATCTCAGGCAAGTAACATATCGCCGGACAAAGGGAATTGCATACGGGATTACCCGAATCCTCGACACCATGGTTCAACCGATGAAGATCTTTGAGGAATATGTTGGAATCAATATGGGAATCCAGGTCTTGCTATTGGTTATTGGCCAGAGAGGTGTCTCAGTCATGACTACATGATTCCTGAACCCACAAGGTCGCACGCTTAACGTTCGTTGACGCTATAGTAGTATTGGGATATTTGATGATTGGTAACTAAATTTTGTTCGGAGTCCCGGATGAGATCCTGGACATCACGAGGAGTCTTGGAAAGGTCGAGAGGTAAAGATTTATATATGGAAGGTCGTTTTCGGGATTCTGGAAAAAGGTGCAGTTTTTTCGGTGTTTTACCGGGAAGCTTCGAGAAGGTTCCGGAGGGGTCCGGAAGTCCACAAGTGGGTCCACCAAGTCCCACATGCCAGCATGGGCTGAAAGGGGCACCTTGGCCTTCATGGGCTAGGCGCACCAGCCCCTAAGAGTCCCATGTGGCTAGGACATGTGGAAAGGGACTAGGAGTCCAACTCCTACTAGGAGTAGGGCTCCTCCCCTTGGCGCCAGTCCTACTAGGAGTAGGGCTAGACTCCCAGCCCTCCCACGCCTATAAATATAGGGGAGGGGGCGCAGCAAGGCACCCCAACACATTGGCATTGGCTACTTCCCCGTCTCTCCCTCCTAGCATAGTTCTCGTCCACGGTTTTTCACTTAGCGAAGCGCTGCCATTGCTCCACCACCACCATCTCCACCACGTCATCGTGTTGGTTGAGATCCCATCTACTTCTTCCCTTCTCTTGCTGGATCAAGGAGGAGGAGACGTCACCGAGCCGCACGTAAACTCGGAGGTGCCGTTCGTTCAGTGCTAGATCAGTTTGGATCGTGATTGGATCGCGAAGAGTACGACTAGATCAACCGCGTTATATAAGCTTTCGCTTAACGGTCTACGATGGTACGTAGACACACTCTCCCCTCTCGTTGCTATGCTTCTTCTAGATAGATCTTGGGTGTTCGTAGGAATTTGATTTTCATGCAACATTCCCCATCAGCTTACAGTCAGGAGCAAAACTTTGGCTACTACTTTTTTTGTCGCCGAGGTGCAAGGTAACTACAACGTCATACTAGGCCGTGATTGGGTTCATGCAACCAATGCGTGTCGTCTACTATGCACCAGTTTTTGATCCAGTGGGTTGATGGTGAGGCAGAAATCATTTATGCGGATAACTCGTCTTCTGTTGCTTTGGCCGATGCATCAGTGGATTGGCAACATCCCAATGCTACTTGCTTAACAGGGCGCGTTTTAAACATGGTTAGTATTTTATGTATACATATTTCTTATACATGGTTCGTATTTTCAATATACATGATTAACTTTTCTTTAATCTCACATACATTTCTTAAAACGCATGAATAGTTTTTTACAAACATTTTTTTAACAATATTAACATGTTTTTTAGATAATACTCCCTCCGTCCTGTAATTCTTGTCGCAGGGGTAGTACATTTATTTTTTGCATTTTAGTCCTTCCACTTTCAAAGCTCTAGAAATTAAGCCCCCATCTCCTTCCTCCTCCTCCTCCTGTCGCACGCGTCGCCGCGGCGGCCACGGCCAGCCGCCGTGGCGATATGTCTCCAGGAGAAGGTAGCCGCTGACGAGCAGTTCCTGAGCCACTGATGAGCCCGCCCACGAACAGGACCTCTGCTGCCCATGAGGAGGATCTCCGCCGCCTGCCCACGAGGAGGACTCCGTCGGCCGCCCACCGACAAGCGGGTTCTCCGTCGCCCACCGACGAGCAGGTCCTCCACCACCCACCACCGCCGCGCTGGTCCACTCCGTCCACGATTCTGCCGCCCACTGCCGCCACGCTGGTCCGCTTCGGCCCGCCGGCTGGTTGAGGTGGTGGTGGCTGGCGACGCCTCTGCCACCATCGCTACTGCTGGTGGGCGATGCCGACGCCCTCCGATCCCCGCCCCGACCCCTGAGGCCTCCACCTCTGCCTCTGCTACTCCGCTCTGGTCCTGCAGCTGACACGGAGTGAAATTGATCCGCAGCTCACTTGGGGTGACCGTGTTGATCAGCAGCAACAGAGCTCCAGTAGCATCTCCCTTGTGCTCATCTGGCCTGCTCCTTGTGTTGCCGCCAGAGCTCGGTTCCTAAGGAAGGAAGAAGGCAAAATTCAGTTAAAATGTCAGGTTTTAGTTAATCTGTACTCCAAACTGTTAAAATTTACTATCAATTTTCAGCAATGCAGCATTGAGCCTAAACCTTTTTGACAGTACAAGCAATGCAGCATTGAGCCTCCGCCTCTGCTGCTGTCTGGCTGACTGCCGACCTTGGCTTCCTCTAGAGCCCCCACCTCTGCTGCTGTCTGGGTACGTACGGAAGCAAATCAATTATAGTGAAATTAATAGTTACGATGAAACTGATAGTCATCTGGTGAAATTGAATGTTTCTAGATCAATTATTGCTAGCATTATGGAACTAGAGCAGATCATCCAATTTTAAACATACGCAATCACTGTGCTTTGCTAACCGTCATACTGTTAAGTTACTGAACATATGCAGTCACTAAACATATGCAAATTTGGAGAACTGTTTGGTACTGCTGGAATTACTCCAGTTTGGAGTACTCCACAAATTATGAAAGTTCGAAGTACAAAATTTAGTTTGTTACTTCCAGTTTGGAGTACTGTTTGCAACTTATGAAAGAAAATTATGAAAGCAACTTCTGTAAAATGGCTTTGTTTCTCTGTGTTTCTGATGCCTTTTGCTTCCAAAGGCAGTTCAGTTCACTCCAAAAAACAATAGTCCAAACTATACTCAAACGGTCAGATTTTGTAACTGTACTTAAGGCCAAAATTCAGTGAAAACATCGCCAGTCTGTTAAAATTTAGTTTAAAGATTTGTACCTTGATGCAGACTAAAAGGAGTAGGTTAAGTTGAAAGTGCTAGTTATCGACTAGAGGGGGGTGAATAGGAGATTTTTATGTAAGTCTTCAAAACACGAGGTCTTTGAACGCAAACTGATGTAATGATCCTATATGATATGCAGCGGAAGATGAACTACACTAGACAAGCCATAGTCAAGTAAACAGTATGGTGAAAGAACGAAGACTAATAGCAGCTAGGTAGTATGGATCAGAATGGAAGACAATATGAAGCCAAACAAGCGATAGTCTTCACACAGTGAAGTTAAACAGATCAGGCAAGCAAGCAATGACTTCATGAAGACAAACTGAAATGTAAAGGAAGTAAGAGATATAACCAGTGGCTTGGTGAAGACAAGGATTTGGTAGACCAGTTCCAGTTGCTGTGACAACTATACGTCTGGTTAGGGAGGCTGAGATTGAACTCAGAAGACCGCATCTTCACCTTATTTCCCTTGAGCTAAGGACACCCAGTCCTCGCCCAATCACTCTGGTAAGTATTCAAGGTAGACTTCCAAACCTTCACATACTTCGTTCACTAGCAATCCACAATGGCTCTTGGATGCTCAGAACACGACGCCTAACCGGCTGGAGGATTCACAGTCCTCAAGTGTAACAAGTCTTCAGGTCACGTGGACAGAAAAGACTTCAATGATGCCTAACACTCTTTGGCTCTGGGTGTTTTGGGCTTTGTCCTCGCAAGGATCTCTCTCTTAAAGGCTTTGGAGGTGGGTTGCTCTCAAACGACAAAAGCCGTGTACTAACTCTGAGCAACCACCAATTTATGGTGTAGGGGGTGGGCTATTTATAGCCTAGAGGCAACCCTACATGATATGTCCGAAATGACCCTGGGTCACTAAGGAACCGACACGTGTCCAACGGTCGGATTTCAAACACACGCGGCAGCTTCGCTTGGTCTACAAGCAAAGCTGACTCATCCAACTTAGGATAAGATTTGCTCTCATTATCTTCGCTCGAAGACATAGGATTTTGGTTGAGCATCACATCAGTCATCTAACTTTGTTCACTTGGACCCCACTTAACAGTACGGTGGTTCCTATGACTCAATAAAGAAGAAAAGGAAACTACGAAACAACTATGTCTTCGCACTCCATAGTCTTCAGGTGAATGTCTTCACATGTCATTATCTTCGTCGTGAATGTCTTCACGAACAACCATTGTCTTAAATGTCTTCATACATTTTTAGGGGTCATCTCTGGTAGGTAAACCGAATCAGTGAGGGACTACTACCTGTGTTATCCTGCAATTTCTCACAAACACATTAGTCCCTCAACCAAGTTTGTCGTCAATACTCCAAAACTAACTAGAGGTGGCACTAGACACTACAAAAAAATACACTTCCGTGATGATACGTGTTTGTCACAGTAGGTCGCGTTTTTTGTCATGCATGTACATCCATGACAAATTTATGACAGAATCAAGATAGTCATACCTGTGCTGTCGTAGAAGTGTTCCATGACATTACCAAAATTATCATCACGGAAGTGTCCACTTCCATGACGATAAATCGCGCGTCACAGAAGTGCTTTCGTCAAGGGTGACTGACACGTGGCATCCACCGTAATGGAACACCGTTAAGCTATCGGGTCGGGTTTTGGATCCGATAACCCGTTAACAGCCCCGGCCAATGGGAAATTTCCATGTGTAAAATTCTTATTGGCCGGACGAAACACGTGTCAGCTCGTCACTGGGTCAGATAGGCGCCTATGATACGTCGACACGTGGCATGGCCCAACAGAGGCCCATTCCTGTGAAAAGGCCAGCCTGTTTGACTTGGTCAAAAGGTGGCGGGCCGGCCCATGTAAAGCCTGTTAACGGCCTATTCGCATATAGCCCATTTACAGCCCGCTAACCCAAGGCCTGTTACGCCCTATCCGAATTAGGCCCAGTAGCATCATCTGGGCCACCCAATATGATTCCAGCCCGTTTTCACTTCTGGCCCATGTATGGCCAATGACGTATTTCGGCCCATATGAGGCCCTATGTAACTCTTGGCCTATTAACGGCCCATGGTGAAACTGGCCCGTAATGAACAGTGTATCACTTTACACCCATTAACGGCCCGTGGTGAAACTGGCTCGTAATGAACAGTGTATCACTTTATACCTATTAACAACCCGTTATTCCGTTGGGCCGTTTCCAGCCCATGTTATCTTTCGGCCTTCTTAGAGCCCATTTATTCTTGGGCTCATTTCCAGCATTCGTTTACTTACGGCCCGTTACTGTCATTTTCTGCTTGTGGGCCAAATTCAGCCCGTGGTTACAGCCGGCCCGTTTGTGGTCCGTTGATACGTTGGGCCATTTTCATAGCGTCATAAAATATGGCCTATTAACGATGGCCCGTTATGGTCGGCCCATGAACGGACGATTCCAACTCTAGCCCGTTTACGGCCATAATGCGGCCTGTTATTGGCCCATGTTTGGCCATCGATCATACTGCCCGTATAAGGCCCATTGATGATACAGCCCGTAGAAGGCCCATTGTTTCTACGGCCAGTAGAAGGCCCACTGTTTCTACGGCCCGTAGGAGGCCCAGTGTCACTACAGTACATATTAGCCCATGGTTATTGAGGCCTAGTTTTAAAAAAATAGGTTATTGCAGCCACTAGCAAACCGCGGAAAAAGAACTGCAATGACTAGAAGCAAACAAATAAACAAGACAACAAGGAAATAAATAAGCAAGCAACTTACGCTAGGCTATCACGGCTATCACACATATTACATCCACTGAGCATCAAAGTTCGCCACCAGTGCAAATAAACACGCCGACAAAAGAATATACAAAACTGAGAGCACTTCAAAAGGCACTAGGCCTGGCCAGGTCGGGCCCCCCCAAACAGCTGAAGAAGCTGAGTAGACCTCAGTTGTGTCAACGATAGATGCAGCAACACTAGATTTAAGGCATGATGGTGCGCACATCAGTCCTCTGACATCTTCATTGCATCTTTGACTTCAAGTCGGAGCTGAGCTGAAGCAAGCCTTTCTGCTTTAAGTTGAGACTGAAGAAGTCAAACTGATTGAGGCACAAAGGTTGTCTCACACCTGCTGGTGAGTAGCTTCAACTCACTATCTTCATCAAGACAGGACGTTGGGTTCATCTCGCTGTCCTCAAGATGGTTTGGCTCACTATCTTCCCTAAAGTTCTGCCTGGCGTAAGAGATACGAGTCTGAAAGAGAAACAAGGAGACACGTAACAGGTTTCACAATTATATAAGCACATAAATGGATCTGTTCTGCATAAGGAACATGTTTTTACAACTACAATTTGAAACTGGTAGTTGTTGCAAACATCCAATCAGATGTAAACAGCAAAGCAAACAGTAGTGGAGGAAATGATGCCTATCCTAATCTATACTAGAACAAAGTTTGAAGGCTTGAGAAGGATGAACTTACATTACATGTTAACACGGGCTGGACAAAGCCCTTCTCCATGTTGATGGAATGATAATTCAATAAATTCCCCAAAGAAAATTCTTTATAAGCGTTGCCATTATTCTACATTTTGCAAAGAGTAAATATAGATCAAAGAATATTGGAAGAAACAGAGGATAATGAAGCTCAGGTGCAACTGATGATACATAATCAAATAGCAATTAATTAAGTACAGCGTTACAAGGCAAAAGGGAGAGAGGTACTGACAAGAGCAATGCAGAGCCCATTATTGTTTTGAGATCGTATGATCCTTTGAGCAAGGAGATTCATCTGAAATTAGTTTTCATACAAGAGAGAAGGTAAGGCACAAGCAGAAATTTAGGAGTTCAAATTTTGAATTGATATCGTAGACAGTACCTGACGCTGGGCTCCCAGCAGTTCTAATAGGGGTTTGGCCACTGGAGTAGGGGTAAAGTGTGGTACAGTTGGGCCTGTGTTTTCTGTGGCTGCTGATCTATCTGATTTAACAGGTATCACTACCTTTTCCAAATACCTAGTTTGTACTCCTTGAGGATCTGCACTCACCCTCTTCCTTTTGGACATCTATTACAAAAGAACAACATTTGACTGGAAAAACATAGTGTGACGACACATGGAATAGGTACAGAAAATGGATAGGTATGGAATATACTCATATATGATGCTTAAACTAAGCAGATGGTGTGACAAAGTAGAAGTAATGCAAGAGGTCAGAAGCAAAATATGTGCGACCAATACAACTTTGCAAAGTTAGAGCAAGCACCTTGATGGGTGAATAAGATAGGCCATCCTCCACCATGCCAAGTTTGTTAGCCAGTGGATCGTTCCGCAATATTCCTCTCGTGCGCCCATTCTCATATTCATTTTGATAATGTTCAATATCTGAAATGCATGAAAACATAAAAACAAGTGAGATTTTCTTTGTAATGCAGAAGTGATTCTAATCCAGTACCGCCTCCCTGTAAACCCCTTTGTGGTATCTCTGCAATTCTTTTAAAAGATGCCATACATGCTGTAATTTGTTGTGTGCATTAATATAATGTGGCCTACTACTCAAAATATGAGAGCTCCAGAAGTGATGACACTTCGCAGATGATAGCTTCAACATATAGTAAAGAAGAACAAGTCGACCTGACCTGACAGATTCAAAATATACTAAGGGAGAACAACTCGACCTGACCAGTCGACCGCAAGAGAAGAGTATCATCTTAAAGAAGAGCAGAAGAGCAAGCAGATTGAAGATATTACAAGTCTTTTAATACAATGTCGGTTGGCCACCCATGATGAACCAGAGCGCACAGAGAAATACTATTCTTTTCGGTCTCTCCATATGTTGCTCACATGCATTTCGAAACTAAAGTAGGAACATTTAGCTAACCAATTAAACATCTCTCAGTTTTACTAATATCAGCAATAATATCAGATATGAATTTGTACAACTAAGCTTGTTTAGCTCGATGGGTGGAGGAGTGCTATTACGACATGAACCACGTAGGCTGATTGTGGTCATCATAAAATGGGGAAAACATAAGCATGATGAGTACAGTGTTGACCATGGCAGTGGGATGGCAGATCTGAAGCTGCAAACCGCGCAAAGGGTAGTTAGCAACCGATGTTTGCTTTGAAATAACAACTAAGATTTGGTATGGACAAGAAAGTACGGTCAACAAGTGACAAAGAAATGCAATTATGCTGTCTCTCTATATGTAGCGACATGCAATTGGAAACTCAAGTGAGACCTTTAGCTAACCAATTAAATGTGTCGATTAACTAATATCAGTATCATATCACAATCATATTTGAACAACTAAGCTTTCGAATTCTAAGTGTTGTGTTGTTTAGCTTGAAGGGTGGAGTAATGCTAGTACGACAGAAAGCACCTACGCAGATCATAGTAGAGTAGATAAAAGGGGAAAACCCTAAGCATCAAGAGAAAAATCAGGAAAGTGGAACTAGCTGGACCAGTGGGTGGCGCACATGCTTTTCGAAACGAATATAGGAACATTAGGTGACCAATTAAACGTTCTTTGTTTTAGTGATATGAGCATCATATCAGATTCGTATTTCAACACGTAAGCTTTGGGTTGAGGTCTTAAGGAGCAGTGCTAGCACGACACGAAGCACCTACGATGATGGTAGTGAATATGAAGGGGGGAAATCGTAAGCTTTACGAGTATAGTGCACGTGCCATGGCGGATCTAAAGGTGCAAACCGGACAAAGCTACTTCACAACCAATGTTTGCTTTCAACTAGCCACTACGATTTGGTACGGACAAGAAAAGTACAGTAAACAAATTACGATCTATTTTTCGGGTGAGATCAATAACTTAAGCACATATGGAAGAGTACCACCTCTCTTGCGACGCCGTGTAGGCCTATGCTGATATGTTGAGGGTGATGCGGGTGCGATGGCTGTCGGCGGCGGGGAAGAAGACTTTAGACGGCAGACTGCCGGGTCGGGGGATATATCCTGTTGCCGTGGACGAGGCGGTCGTAGGAGCGGCAACAGCAAGGTGGACGACAGCGCCGATGAAGTGAGAGGAGGCGATGAAAGGATCCTGGTCCAGCGCCGTGGATGAGAGACGTCCATCTCTTGCAGTGGACGACGGGGTAGGGGTAGCGGCTCCGGCAAGGTGGATGATGGGGTGGCGGACGGAGGAGGCTGGCTGCAGTGCGGAGGTTGTCATTCCGCTGACGGTGTATGAATGGGGAAATGGAGGGGGGATCTCAAACTTTGGGACGCGCTTCTCTGAAATGGGGGAAAGTTACGAACTTATCCCCCGTTTAAAATTTCGGACATCGCGTCGGTTGGGGATAGGACGGTAATCTCGCATCTCCCAAATATTTCCCGGTAACTATTTCGGGCGAGGAGAGGGTGTTTTGCCGCCCACGGTTGGCGCCCACGGTGTATGAACGGGGCTGACAGGTAGGGCGGTTGTGTCACGTCTGACGGAAGTTACACATCCGTCCCTATTTAACATATTAGCCTACATCGATTTCGGGCGAGGAGAGGGTGTTTTGCCGCCCACGGTGTATGAACGGGGCTGACAGGTAGGGCGGTTGTGTCACGTCTGATGGAAGTTACACATCTGCCCCTATTTAAAATATAAGACTACATCGATTTCGGACAAGGAGAGTTTGTTTTGCCGCCCACTGTGTATGAATGAGGAAATGGAGGAAGAGACACATGTCTTTCGGACGAGCTTGAATCAAATGTGTTTTGCCATCCATGTTTGGCGCCCACCGTGTCTGAATGGGCTCAGAGGCCGTCGTGTCACGTCTGATTGAAGTTACTAGTCTACCCCTATCGACAGCAGTGTAAATCCGGTCGATAAGGATGTCAAGTGTCAGGGGTAGACAGTAATTTCCATCTTGCAAACACTTGCTTCGGGCAGCCCACAAATTATAGTGGGTGTTTAGCCGCTTCGTTCAAAACTTGGGAGAATTAGCATTCACGTTTGCCCTGGGACCTGGCAAACTAAATTCAAATCCAATTTGTATTCGATTACGAATATCCACAGATAATTATACGTTTTGTTATTTATTTCTTCAAAACCACAACAGAGATTTATTCCACCTTTATATATGATTATGATTTAGAAATGCCGTGATCTTCGAATTCAGTAGGTTGGATACACTCTGAGTAAAACAGTTATTTCATCCAATACAATATGCTCACACGAAAAATAGTTCACCTTATGTCAATCATACAAGTACTGAGGATTACCTCGCCTAAAAAATTCGGATCATTACATCACATCGACAACATAGGCGGTCTTGCAACATAATCCATTCAGAGACATGACACAACATGCAAGTACAATAATCTAATGAAAATTTCAACTGGTATCTAAAGAAGAACCGGGATTATCTTGGGCTTCAGATAGCAGAAACAGCAGGACCTCCTCCGTCTTCAAATGCAACATTCTTAATTCCTCCAATTCTTGGGTTGCTTGCATAATGCGTGCCGCTAATTCCGTAATTTCCAGCCTCAAGATAAATATTACCTCATTCATGGCAGCCACACCATCTCTTTCTGCCTCTAGTAGAGCCTCAAGCACTATAATATATGTGCTTAGACTGCTCTCTGGCGGTGTTGCCTATGAACTGCTACCATATGGTAACATGGATGGCGCACTGCTTCCACAAATAGATTCTGGGGTTGTACATTGTGTCCTAGTGTGAATGGCATCCTGAAAGGTTTCCGTTGGACATCAGTAAGAGATAGTTATTGTATGATCCAGGCAGTAAGCTTACATGGTAAACGACGGACGAATTATTGCCGAGCATGGCAAACTATATTTAAATGGTTCGAAGCAGCATCAACCAAAAATAAATTAAAATGGGAAGATGAAACTAGGGATGTAAGTGGCAAATAAATGAAATCCACCAGTCCCATCTAGTTAGTTTTTGCTACCTCCCTAGTTCATTTTCCTAAAAAAAACAAAAACTCTTTTGAACTATCATACCACTAGTGGACTTTAATCGGGATTAAACCGGACCCAGTTGACATCCCTAGTTGAAAGGGAGTGTACAACTGCTATATTTTAGTTGCCAAGGCATCTAAGCAGTTGAAATAATCTGAGAAAGCACTTAACAGTGTGGCCTCATATAAACTACGAAGACAGTCTTGTGATGAAGTTGAGAGGAAAAGTTAAGGACTCAAATGAAATAGGCATGCGTTTCTTTATGATAGTACAGCAGGCACTGCTGACATATTGGCCAACTCAGGTATAGCGTAACAACAAATAAGCATTCGAATCAAGCAATACAACAAAGCAGACAACTGAACTATTTGTAATTCGGTAGGATTACACGTTGAGGGCACAAGCCAAGAAAGCAACCCACTCGCATTACATTTCACATGTACTAAAACACACTGGCTTACCATATGTTGCTGTGAAGCCTAGTTGCTGTTGCAATGTTCTTTGAAGATATCGTCAGCATCCCGTGGTTGCAAATCTAGTTGTTGTAGTTTATTTTGCACCATCTATTTAGGTAAAATTAATTTTAATCGCATGCACTGGTCCGAATTGATCATCAATGGTTCATCTAAACTAATGAAAGAAGGGTGTGTGCATACACGACAATACTCCCTCCGATTCTTTTTTACTTTGCGTATAACTTTTTCTCAGTTTTCTCGTATTAGTCTACGCGTTGCCGATTCCTGAAAGTGCGTTATATCGATTAGAGGGGGTTGAATATGCGATTTTTATGAATTCTTCACTGAGGATTTGCTAGTGAGGAAATTCCTTAGCGAAGAACTACATGCAGCGGAATAAGTACTCAGAAGTAAACATAATAGAAGACAAGCATAGTCATCATGATGAAACGAAGACAAGCACATAGTACAGAAAGCGTAATCACAGGATAGCACAGGATGAAGACAAATAGACTGAAGAAATTGAACTGAGGAAATTGAGAAAGTCTTCAGTCAAAGTCTTTAAACACAGATATGACAAGCACACAACACGGTAATGAGGGAATGAAAGAGTTGAGGAAATAGAACCAGTTGGCTTGGTGAAGACAATGATTTGGTAGACCAGTTCCAACTACTGTCTCAGTTGTACATCTGGTTGGAGCGGCTAGGTATTTAAACCTGAGGACACACAGTCCTCACCGTATTCTCCTTGAGCTAAGGTCACACAGACCTCGCCCAATCACTTGTGGTAAGTCTTCAGGTGACTTCCGAACCTTCACAAACTCGGTCACTCGGCGATCCACAATTCCTCTTGGATGCTCTAGACCATGACGCCTAACTGTCTGGAAGAAGCACAATCTTCAAAGGTAACAAGCGTCAGATCCACGCAGGATCAATCTCTTCAGTGATGCTCAATCACTTTGGGTTTGTAGGTGTTTGGGTTTGGGTTTTCCTCACTTGATGATTTTAGCTCAAAGTCCTCGGAGGATGGGATGCTCTCAAATGACAAGTGTCAGTTTCTCTCGGAGCAGCCAACCAGCTAGTGGTTGTAGGGGGCGGCTATTTATAGCCTAGGGAGCAGCCCGACATGATAAGACATAAATGCCCTTCATGATATGACTGTTAGGTGGATAAGATATTTTGGGACAGCTGGCGCGCAGCACAGCAACGGTCAGAAATTTGAGGTTCAAATTCCTCAGGGCTATCATGTTCCTTACTGTGTAGGCAATCCGCACTGGCGAATTCCTAACTCCTCAGTCAGAACAAATTCCTCAGAGACCAGAAGAACTTCGTCTCTGTCAGTGAAGAAATTGACTGAACTGTATGAGATTTCCAATGGCTTCACTCGAAGGGATTGGAAGGTGTAGGATTTTGAGTTGAGCATCACTTGGAAATTTTTCCTTAGTATTTCCTTGACCCCCTTTAACAATACGGTGTTTCCTATGACTCAAGAAAGAGAAAATGAAATGACGAGAACAAAAGTCTTCACGCTTCATGTTCCTCAAATGAATACCAAGTCTTCAAGGTTACACCAATTTCTTCACTTTCAAAGTCTTCAGAAAGTCTTCAGAAATCCAAAGTCAGTCGAAGAACTTCATTTTTAGGGGTCGACTTTCTCTGTAAATATCAAACTCCTCATAGACTTATAGACCTGTGTACACTCGAAAACACATTAGTCCCTTAACCTATAAGTCTTCAATACACCAAAATCACTAAGGGGCACTAGATGCACTTACAATCTCCCCCTTTTTGGTGATTGATGACAATATAGGTTAAGTTTTCAACGGGGATAAACATATGAAGTGTAAATACTGATATTGAGTAATTTGATAGCAAGATATAGAAGAACTCCCCATGAAGATGTGCATAGTGAGGAGTTTGCTTTTGAAGCAATGCACACTTGAAGAGTTGAATCATGGAGATCTCCCCCAATATCTTGTAATTCATACACGCATTTGAAATATAATATGAAGAATTTGAAATGCATGATGAAATATGGTGACTGATGAAATTCAGCATGCGTGCAATAATATTAACGAGGAATAAGCATGCAGAATAACGCATCAAAAGTATCAGAGCACCATCGGGTTTAAGTTTACAACTCGATCCAATAAAGTTTCAGAAGAACGAGAGTGGTAACTTAGCAAAAAACGCCCATATAGTAGACCCGCTTGAAGACTAACTCAAATTTCTCCCCCTTTGTCATCGAATGACCAAAAGGATCGAAAATGAGGACTAACGCCCCTGAAGAATATCAAGTTGATGAAGGAGCGCTAGCGTTGTCGGGGTCGTTTGTCGTAGTAGGGCCTGCCGCAGTGTCGTCCAAGTCTTCATATTCATCGGTGTCGCGAGATGAAGAATAGAAGCTGGCCACCAAGGAAGGAACCTGACCTTCTTATATTTCTTCGGTGGAGGTGCAGACCAGTCAAAGACTTCCTTGAGACCCATTTTCTTCAGATCTTCTTCGCTGTAGACATGAGACAAAACAACCCAGGTACGGTTGAAGGTTTCATGGAGGTAGTATTGATTTTTCTTCACTACATTATGGGTTGAGGTCATGTTGTGAAGAATTGAACCAAACTGTCTCTTGACCCATTTATGATTGCGAGCAACCTTCTGATGAAGACTGAGGAGTAGCTCACAATCAGTCATCACCCTGGGTGCTGTGCCTTGAGGATTTTGCTTGGCTGTGTTAGCGGCAGAGTCATGAGTGGCAGAGTCGTCATTGGTTGAGTAGGATGCAGCCTTGCGAAATTGACCATCCAATGGACGAATGCCTTCATCTATAACAGCAGCGGCCTTGCCCTTGTCATCAGCTGAGGAAAATGTCCGTTTGAGGGCTTCAATCGGAGGCAAGTAGCTGCAGTGGTTCAGTGTATTAGCTTTGTAGTTGAGTGAAGACCTTGTTCTGATGAATCTCATAATCCAAGGTGCATAAGGCTTCAGCTCAAACGGTGACATAGCGATATTGGCCAGAGTCCTCATGAAGAAATCATGGAAGTTGACGGGGACGCCATGAATGATATTGAAAAGCAGATTATTCATGATGCCAACGACTTCTTCATCATTTGAGTCGTGGCCTTTGATAGGACTCAATGTCTTCGTCATAATGCGATAGACAGTCCGAGGCACATACAGTAGTTCCTTGACGAGGAATTTGGTTCATGGGGCCTGCCTTGGCTTCAAAGGCTTCATCAGCACTTGCATGTAATGATTTGTAAGCTTAGGTTCGTTGTAGACACATCGAGAAGCTTCAAGGGGAGGACTGAGTGGTAGGGCACAAAGCAATTCAGAAGCTGGTGCCTTGTAATGAGTGTTTTCAGACATCTAGTCCAGCACCCATGAGTTCACATCTTCAGAATCTCCTGTGATGTGCAGCGTCGCATAGAATTGAAGAATGAGTTCTTCATTCCAATCACATATGTCAGTGCAGAAATTTAACAGTCCATCGTCGTGAAGAACACCGAGTATTGGCTCGAAGCATGGCAGAGATTCCATATCCACATGAGGAATGTGTGCATGATCGAAGACTTTGTCTTTGTTAAACAACACTGAGGAATAAAAATTAGCTTGACTAGCAGTCCAGAAACGCATCTTCCTTATGCGAGCAGAATCATATGGGTTGTAGTCTGTGAAGAATACATGCTCGCCAAAGAAATCTTCAACCTTGAATTTTTTTCTTGCATGGGAACGGATCCTTTGGCTTGGGCAGAGGAGTGTCAGTGAGTTGCATCAGAACCTCAGGAATCGCAATCTCAGGTTCTTCATGCTGAGGAATTTCTGGTTCCTCTTCAGTGACAGTCTGCGTGTTCAAGTGATCAGCAGCAACAGTTTCTTCAGCACTAGTGGCTGGAATTTCTTCACATACAGATGAGGTGGGATGCGTTTCTTTAGAGCCCATTTGAACGGTTGGTGCAGGGGACTGAGGAATTTGCTGTAGAGGGGTGAAGAGTGGAGAATTGGGGTGCTGACTTTCCCAAAAATCATCATTCATCACTGGTGTAGTACTTCCAATATCCACATCTTTATCTTCCATTTCTTCAACGCCAGCCTCTTCAGCTGTGAACTGAGGCATGGGCGAGGAGACAACATGTGTTGAAGGGATCACATCCACTTCAATTTCTTCATCAATCTGCTCTGACGAAGCAACAAAATGATTTTCTTCATCAGATCCACTAGGGATCTCATATTATTCACCGAAAGGAACAAGGTCCTTTGATGGCATGGTTGAGATCGGAACAACATCAATTGGATTTGCAAATGAACTTGTCATAGGCTTCATCTTCTTCGGAGCTGAAGAATCTGAAGCAGCTGATGCTTTCCTTTTCTTCACTGCTGCACGCTCTGCAGCCTTGGTCTTCTTCACATCTGATGCAGATGGAAGGATCGGAGTTGGTGTAGGCGCAGGAGGAGCAGAGGAATCTGGTTGATGTTCTTTAGGAGCAACTGATGCAGTTGCCCCGACTTCTTCAGTTTCTTCAGGCGCACCACTAGTGGATGCCCTGGTAGTTTCTTCAGCGGCTGGAATGAAGTCATCAGCCCTGGAACTCACATTTTCTTAAGTAGCCTGAAAGTCATCGGCAGTGCTGGCATGTTCTTCAGTTTGCTGAGCGGATGCTTCAGCTTGAGGAATTTCTTGTTGTGATGGGGCTGCAACATTGGTGAACTTCTCAGTAAGTTTAACAAACCTGACTTTGGCTCCTTGCCAATTAGCATAGTAGGCATTGAAATCATCGCTGAGGGTTTTGATTTCAGACTGGACTTTTATGAGTTCATCAGTTGTCATGGAGACAACGTTGTTCTTCAGAAATTTCTCCTTCTTGTACTGCGCTTTCTTGATCTGCCTGGCCCTCTCAAATTTCCATTTCTCTTCTTGGATGAAATGAGCCAGCATGTGATTTTGACCAGGAGTCAGTTTGAAATCAGGCATAGGAGTGTTTGGGTCCTTATGCCAGAGATCAATGTAATCGAGGATCAATCTTGGATCCAAAAGCAGTGGCACATTTGTGCCTTTGGCTCTAGCGGCCCTGACTTGCCTCTCTCTGATGATTTCGACAAGTTCATCATCATCATCAGCTTCGTCTTCTTCAGTCGGCACTTGGAAGGCGACCTGCTTCTTCTTAGGACTAGGGCGAGGACCTCGTCCAGCAGTTGCCTTTGTCTTCGGTAGAGAGGGTCCCGTTGAAGAGTTTGGTGCAGCTGAGGAACTTACTGAGACACCTGAGGCAATGGAGATGCCTGTAGTCCTTTGGCACGTGGCAAGATGCACAGGTGCTGAGGACTTTGTCGGAACAGATGAGGACTTTGGAGGAGCTGATGATTTTGGAGGAGCAGGAGCAGCATGAGGAATTGGCCTTGAGGACTTTGAAGATTCTAGCCGTGAGGGCATAGCTGAGGAACTTGGCCTTGAGGGCACTGTTGGTGAAGCACTTGGCTTGCGCGCAGGCTTCTTTGCCATTGATTTCTTAGGCTTGACAGAGGCCTCAGTGGCAGTAGCAGCAGCAGAGTCTTCATTGAATTTCCTCACTGCTTCTTTTGCTTGTTTGGCCAACTTGGCCTGGCGCTTGGCCCATTCTTCAGGAAAGTCCTCACCGCGTTTGATGCTGGTGGGATCTGCTACTTGGCCAGGAGCCAATGGAGCTCTTGGGCATGGAGGGTTGTGTGCGAATTTCTTCATGTACTTTGGAGTTACATACCTGTACTCCCTCCATTCTCTTGCCCATCTCCTCTCTATCTTCTGAATGCTCACCTTGCGCTGATTTTTATCTTCCTCAGGAGGTGTGCAGTACCCAACATAGATGTCATCAGGGATCTCAAAGGCAGTCATGACCTCAGGCTTCTTTCCTCCTTTCTGTGGACTTTTATCGTCAGCCATTTTCTTCAGTTGAGGAATTTGAACAATCGAATTCTCTGAATAAGTATGCAACTTTTCTTCGAGGAACGCTGCAAATGAGTTAAGTTGATGAGAACCTAGAGATTCAGCAGCGGACATGAGTACCTGTGAATAGAGTATAGTTGCGAGGAATTTAGAGAGGTCATATGCGTTCTCAGAAGGTTTTTCAAAAAGAACAAGTTTGAGGAATTTGACCAGATGAGTCTTGGAGAATTTCACTAAGCGTTCTTTGTCTTAGGTTCAAGAGTTGTATAGATCGAAGATCCACAAAATTGAGGAATCTTGAAGAAAAATGATGCTTAGAGAAATGAATCAAGAACAGATGACTTGTGAGGTGTTTTAGTGTGTGAGGATTTGAAGAAAAACACCTTTGAAGATTTTGGAGAAAACATCCGAATCAAAGAGGGCAGTAAAAGTAACTTTTAATTTACCCTGGATGAAGAACACGACGAACAGTGAGGTGTAGAGGTGAAGTTCGTCTGTGTGGATCTTCCACGCCCTAACTCGGCGGAGGAAGACATCTACGGCGGCGGCGGAGTGAAGATTTCCGCGGCCGGCGCGAGTACGACAGCGACGAGGTCGAGGCAGTGAAGCTCTTCCTCACCGGCGACGATGGAGTAGCGGCGGCGCTAGGGTTTGAGAAGCTCGAGCGGAAGAGAGAGTTCGAGCGGAGTAAAGGAAGTGAGGAAGGGGAGACAGGGTATTTATAGCCATGGTGAAAAACTGTTTGCCCGAAGATTTTGGACGAACGTGCCCCTGACCCTTCTCCTTCGCATGACATGTGTCACCCACGTAATGTGAAGTAGAGATCGTGTTAGATCGTGGGTGAATGGAAAAATGTATCGTGGGATGCGGAACGGTTTGAGGGGCAAAATCGAAAATTTTGGATAAGATAAGTTTTAACGTTGCGTTCGCAAATTTTTCAGCTGACAAGGACATAGTGAATATTTTGAACGAGTTTCAAATAGAACGCACATGAAGAATATGTGAATAGATTGGGTTGAGTATAGCATAGAGGGGGAAGGGTCCGATCACATTCACTTAGCAGAAAAACCAACTTGAAGAATTAGCCATAAGTGAATGCTGTAGAGGACATAAACACAAATACACATATAGCCAATGAAGAAAAATGATGGATCCAGTGAAGATTTTGAAAAGTTGAAGAACTTGTACAACTGAGGAATTTCAAAACTGAGAAAAAAAACTCAAATTGAAGATTTTCAACTTTTGGTGGTGGCGTGACCCACCGTATAAGAATGATGATTTCAGACACCGCGTACAATTGTTGTAGGGTTCTGAGAATCAAATTCTTCGTTAATTTCTTCACACTTAGAGTGTTATTCTTCATTGATTGAAGAAAAACGTTTCTTCATGTCTTGCACATCTAAGTCATCAATTTTGCATAAGTGTTAGGATGAGTGTCCTTTTCAAAGAACATTCGAAGACTCTAAGATATTTAGCTCACACCGCAACTTGCTAAATCTCTTCTCATCCAAGGGCTTTGTGAAGATATCGGCTAGCCGTTCTTCAGTCTTCACATGCTCAATAGAAATGTCGCCCTTCAACACATGATCACAAAGAAAATGATGACGAATCTGAATGTGCTTTGTCTTCGAGCGCTGAACTGGGTTGTGAGCAATCTTGATGGCACTCTCATTGTCACAGAGGAGAGGCACATTCTTCACGTTGACGCCATAGTCCTTGAGAGTTTGCTTCATCCATAGCAGTTGTGCACAGCAAGAACCAGCAGCAATGTACTAAGCTTCAGCAGTAGACAGTGATACACAGTTCTGTTTCTTCGAGGACCAACAGACCAAGGATCGTCCGAGGAAATGACATGTACCAGATGTTGACTTGCGGTCCACACGATCACCAGCATAGTCAGAGTCAGAATATCCAATGAGATCAAAAGCCGATCCCTTGGGGTACCATAATCCAAGTGTTGGTGTGTGAGCTAGATATCGAAGAATATGATTCACAGCCTTATGGTGTGATTCCTTCGGTGTAGCTTGAAATCGGGCACACATGCAAACACTAAGCATTATGTCTGGCCTAGATGCACATAGGTACAATAAAGAGCCAATCATGGAGCGGTATACCTTATGATCGAAGTCAATACCATTTTCATCAGTGCACAGATGGCCATTTGTGGGCATAGAAATTTTGACGCCTTTGCAAACTTGCATGCCGAATTTCCTCTGTACATCCTTGGGGTATTTCTCCTCGGATATGAATATGCCATTGCGTTGTTGACGAATTTGAAGACCTAAGAAGAATTTCAACTCTCCCATCCTAGACATTTGATATTCTTCACTCATCATATAGGCAAATTCATCACTATAATGTTGGTCAGTACAGCCAAACATAATATCATCAACATATATTTGGCACACAAACAATTCACCATCATAAGATTTAGTGAAAAGAGTAGGGTCGAGTGAACCGGGTTTGAAGCCTTTCTTCATGAAGAGTTCCTTCAAGGTATCATACCAAGCCCGTGGGGCCTGCTTGAGGCCATAGAGGGCCTTGTTGAGTCTGAAGACTTTGTCAGGATTCTTTGGATCTTCAAAACCTGGGGGTTGAGCAACATATACTTCTTCCTCAAGCTTACCATTGAGGAATGCACTTTTCACATCCATTTGATATAAAGTGATATCATGATGGTTAGCATAAGCAAGTAATATGCGAATAGCCTCAAGTCTAGCAACAGGTGCAAAAGTTTCATCGAAATCAATTCATTCAACCTGTGTGTAGCCTTGAGCTACAAGTCGTGCCTTATTCCTCACCACAAGGCCATTTTCATCTTGCTTCTTGCGGTAGATCCACTTTGTGCTGATGATATTGTGCTTGCGAGGATTTGGATGTTTGACCAGTTCCCAGACATTGTTGAGCTCGAACTGATGTAATTCTTCTTGCATGGCCTGAATCCACTCAGGCTCCAGAAATGCTTCATCTACCTTAGTGGGCTCTATAATAGAGATAAAAGCATAGTGCCCACAAAAGTTAGACAAATGAGAAACTTTTGAGCGTGTGAGAGGACCTGGCGCTTTGATGTCATTGATGATCTTTTCAACTTGCACTTCTTTTGCAATGCGAGGATGAGCTGGTTATCGTTGAAGAATTTGATCAGCATTTTCTTCAGCACTATTTTGTTCAGCATTTTCTTCAGGTGCATTAGCCCGAGATTCTTCATGTTCTGGAATGAATTCTCCAGCAGATTCTTCAGTAGGAATGACATCCTCAGTAGCCTTGAACTTGATAGTTTCCTCAGGTGCTGGTTCATCTATCACAGTAGGTGGGTGCTCTCTTTGCGAGCCATTAGTTTCATCGAACCGCACATCTATAGTTTCAACAACTTGGTGAAGAACGTTGTTGAAGACTCTGTAGGTGTACGAGTCCTTTCCGTAACCAAGCATAAAACCTTCATGTGTTTTCGGTGCAAATTTTGAGTTGTGATGAGGATCTCTAATCCAACATTTAGCACCGAAGACTTTGAAATAACTTACATTGGGTTTCTTATCAGTGAGGAGTTCATAGGCAGTCTTTTTGAAGAATTTGTGAAGATATACTCTGTTGATGATGTGGCATGCAGTATCAATTTCCTCAGTCCAGAAACGACGAGGCGTTTTGTATTCATCAAGCATAGTGCGATCCATCTCAGCAAGAGTCCTATTCTTGCGCTCCACGACGCCATTCTGCTGAGGAGTGTAAGGAGCAGATAACTCGTGAGTAATACCAAGTTCATCAAGATAGTCATCGAGACCAGAATTCTTGAACTCAGTGCCATTGTCACTTTTGATGTGCTTGATCTTCACACCAAAGTTGGTTGAAGCCCTTGAGGAAAATCGTTTGAAGACTTCCTGCACTTCATGTTTGTAAGTAATAAGGTGTACCCATGTGTAGCGAGAATAATCATCAACAATAACAAAGCCATATTGAGATGCTTCATTTGAAATAGCAGAATAATGATTAGGACCAAAGAGATCCATATGAAGCAATTCAAACGGGCGAGTGGTGGTCATGATAGTCTTTGTTGGATGCTTGACCTTCGTCATCTTCCCAGCTTCACAGGCTCCGCATAGGTGATCCTTGAGGAATTTGACATTCTCGATGCCAATGACATGCTTCTTCTTCGCAAGCGTGTGCAAATTCCTCATGCCTGCATGACCAAGTCGTCGATGCCAGAGCCAGCCTTCTGAAGCTTTTGCAAGTAAGCACACGGCTGGTTGTGGTCTTGTAGAGAAATCAACAATATACAGGTCTCCTCTCCTAAAGCCTTCGAAGACTTTGGAATTGTCAGCTTCCATAACCACAACACAACGGTACTTGCCAAAGACAACAACCATATCAAGATCACAAAGCATTGAGACAGACATAAGGTTGTATCCTAAGGACTCAACAAGCATGACTTTGTCCATGTGTCGATCCTTTGTAATCGCAACCTTACCTAGACCCAATACCGGACTTTTGCCTTTGTCAGCAAAAATGATATGCTTCAGATGCGACGGAGATAATAGAGCACCCATGAATAGATTCTTGTCACCAGTCATGTGGTTTGTACATCCACTATCGAGGACCCACTCAGTGGCTTTGGGTTGATCATCCTGCAGACGAATTAGTGCAGCTTACAAACTCATATACTTCATCAGTGAAGAATATGACATCAATTCATCAGATCAATTTCATCAAGTAAAAGAACTGATAAAGCAATATGAGGACGTGAGAAATGAAAGTTCATTTCTTCATGATTAGCCTGCGTCCTTTCAGGCAGCTTTCAGGTCTCCAGCAAATTCTTCAAACGTTTACGCATGTCTGGAGACCTGACCCTGCAGAAGAGATTAGTTCTTTTTCTTCACCACCCACATCTGAAGGGGTGGTAAAGAGTTCATCACTCTGCGAGCTCCATACGAGAAAGGTGGCATAGAAGCCAATCCATTTCGTTTCACATAAAAGGAGTTAGGGTAAGCATATGAATAAGCAGAGAAATTCTTCGAGGACTTATGAACATAATGGTTAGAGGAATAATGCTCATATTCATAGCCCTTGGCTCTTCCCTGTGAAGCAGAGTTGTTAGCACGATGATGTTCATATGAGGACTTTGATCCTTTTGAGGAATTTGATCCACGTGAGGAATTTGGTCCGTATAAGGACTTGGATCCATATGAAGAATTTGGTCCATATGAAGAATTTGATCTGGGGTTCCTATTCTTCACAGGTCGTGTCATGAGGACATTCACCTGAAGACTTTCAAGGCACCTTTTGGGAACCCAGATTTTCTTCATAGGGGAACCGTTCCTGCTGTTAGTGCCAACATATCTAGCAAATACTTCACCATTCTGATTTTTGAATAGTTCATAGTTGGAGTCAAATGACTCATCAGAAGAATGAGAAAATTCACATGTAAAGCCAGATAGATTAGATGGATCAACTGGAGGTCCCTTTGCAGCAACCCATGAGGTTTTGGGGTACTGCTCAGGCTTCCAATATGTTCCATCAGCATTGAGTTTCCTCTCAAAGGCAATACCCTCTTTCCTAGGGTTCTAGTTGAGGATATGCTTTTTAACCACATCACAAAGAGTCTGATGCCCTTTGAGGCTTTTGTACATGCCTGTCATGTACAATTCCTTCAGCCCTGCATCGTCAGTGATACTAGCAATGTCCTTGGATGAGGAATTAGTGATAGCAGAGGCAGGTGAAGAATTTGTAACATTAGAAGCATTTGAACATTCAGGTGAAGAATTAGCAGATTCACGTTCAATGCATTTCAAACATGGAGGAACAAATTCTTCCTGAGCAGCGCTGATTTGTTGAGCAAGTAATGAATCGCGCTCCTTCTGAAGATCTTCATAACTCACTCTTAGCTTCTCAAGATCTTGCTTTCTTTGAAGAAATTCATAAGAAAGTTTCTCATGATCAGATAAGAGAGTGTTATGATGACCTTAAAGGTTGTCAAACCTGGTCTGAAGTCTCTAAAGATTTTCAGTCAAGGTTTTAGTGCGATCCATTTCTTCACCCAACATATCATCACTTTTGTCTAACATGTTTTGAACCTTTTCAAAAGCCCTTTGTTGTTTTACAGCAATCTTAGCAAGTTTAGAGTAGCTGGGCTTAAGATTTTCATCAGATTCATCCTCACTAGATTCAGAGGAGGTATATTTAAGTACCTTGGCACCTTTTGCCATGAAGCAATAGGTGGAAGCGCAGTCATTATTGCCTTCATCAGCCTTGTTGGTGAGGTCATTTTCTTCAGAGTTGAAGATAGACTTGCTGACGAATGCAGTAGCGAGGGCTAGGCTCGCCACACCAGACTCGGAGTCCTCAGATGCCTCCTCTTCCTCTTGTTCCTCAGATTCAGCTTCAGAGTCCATTTCCTTGCCAATGAATGCCCGAGCCTTCTTGGAGCTGCTCTTCTTGTGAGATGAAGACTTTGAGGATTTTGATGATGAAGATTTTGAGGATTTCTTCTTTTTCTTTGCATCATCAGAACTGTAATCCTTGTATTTCTTCTTCTTTGATTCCTTTTCCCACTGAGGACAATCTTGAATGTAGTGTCCAGGTTTTTTGCACTTGTGACAAAGCCTCTTCTTGTAGTCATTGGATGGGGAATCATTGCTCCTTGAGGGTCTTCCAAAGCGACCACGTCTTGAGAACTTCTGGAATTTCTTCATGAGCAGAGCTAGCTCATGGCTCAGTTCTTCAGGGTCACCAAGGCTGCTACCAGAGTCTTCATCTTCGGACTCAAATACTGCCTTGGCCTTCAATGCACGTGATCTGCCATAGCTCGAACCATAGAGATCTCTCTTTTCAGCAAGCTGGAACTCATGAGTATTTAGCCTCTCGAGGATGTCTGCGGGATCAAGTGACTTGTAATCAGCACGTTCTTGTATCATCAATGCTAGAGTATCAAATGAAGAATCAAGTGATCTCAGCAATTTCTTCACCACCTCAGGGTCAGTGATGTCAGTGGCACCAAGTGCTTGAAGCTCATCTGAGATGTTAGTGAGGTGATCGAAGGTTTGCTGAACATTTTCATTGTCGAGTCTTTTGAAGCGGTTGAAGAGATTGCGAAGAACATCAACTCGAGAATCACGTTGTGTTGAGACTCCTTCATTGACTTTGGACAGCCTATCCCCG